>NC_041406.2:121037841-121262841 GCF_900747795.2 Erpetoichthys calabaricus | reverse complement strand
CATGATTAAGTGAAATGATGCCAGCTAGGAGCATGGAGAGTCCCAACACAACACTGATGCACAAAGGGGCTAGGACAAAATAGCGCAAGGAATCCAAGTCATATAAGCCCACAAAGCATACTCCACTAATGTTGTCACCTTCCACTTTGTTCATGGCCAAAAGCATGACAGTCAGCACGCCAGGTATACCCCATGCAATAGAATGAAACCACAATGCTTTTTTCTCAATAGCTTCACAGCTCCATTTGGGGCCTGCTGCTAAAAACCAGGTGATAGTTAAGATAACCCACCAAACTGTCCCTGCTGTGGAGAAGAAGTAAAGTAGCATGAAAAGAATAGTGCAGGCCTTATTCTGTGAACCAAGGACTACTGTCTCCATGTTGCCTATTTTTTCACTTGCCCTGTTGCATGAGATATTGTTACCTAAGAGGAAACCAATAAAATACATTAATGATACAAAACTATAGCATACTGCATAGAAGATAATGGGTCTCTCTGGGTAACGAAATCTTTGGACATTAATCAGGAAAGTGAAAAAAGTAAACAAGGTGGCACATAGGCAGATGATGGAAAAAATTCCAATCAAAGTTTTGGCAAACTCTACATCCTCAGCCTTAATGAACATATTAGGGCAGGGTGGTGCACAATCACTTGCACTCAGAAAAGTAGATGACAATGTCTTTAACTGTCTAGGGCACCAGAATCCATATTCTCTCTGCACAGACCGAGAAGGCATCTGGGTGATGAGAAGTTTAGTAGATGGGGCAGACGAGGCCAACTGTGGATCCACACATTTTTCCAGTCTGAAAAATGACAAAACAAACAGATTAAGTCAACACACTTTTAATCTCAAAACTGCTTGGTATTCTTCACCTGTATTTAAAAACAAAAACAAGCTTCTTCTTTGTGTAAAGTACCTATGATGAGGAAACATTGCTAGAACTCATGTGAGTGAGCATTAATTATTTAAGCTGGTGAGAAAAATAGGGTTCAGTCTAAGCATGTACAGTATATTAAGAATCATTTCTTTAATTCAGTTTATTAAATGTTTAGATAATTCACAGTTTAAATGCAGTTAAAGAAAACCTCCTATCTCCTAGTTATTGAAAAATTAGGTTTCACCACAGAATTCAGACCATGCATGCTACACAGTGTTTATTCAACAATACTAAAAATAATGCAAATTTCTTCTATCCATGATAATTGTAATCCTTTAAGGTTTGTATGGACATTTAAAAACATGTTTATTTTTCTCAGATAATATCACCAAACTATCATGCACTCTGTTGGTTTCCAATGTTGTAACTTCAAATAGCTAAATAATATGTTAGCATGTGATCAGTGGAAAACTAAAATGACTAAGGTTAGCACCAGCAAAGATGACTTTGAGTTGGACAGCACATCAAACTTCATGTCGGCAGCTGCTGGATCTGATATACTTAAGGATGTCAGATAACATGTATTTTTAACATGATTTCAAATTTCCAAATATAGTGAGCTTACAGCATTTTGAAAGCCATTTTATGTGCTGCCTGACAGTATCAGTGACTGTACAAATGTTTTTCAAGTATGTCGAGTTCTGCCACTGTCTTAGTCCATCTTTTTCCTTTTTCCACTCTGTCATAGTACAGTACATCAAACACAAGACTTTGGTAAAATGAGCCTCTCTTCTACTTGAGCAATATAAAAGATGTGCTTTCCTTGCAGCCGGTCGGCTTAATTTGACAATCAATGAGCACTCAGACAAAATTAAACCTGTTTAATAGCAAACTGCATACTGTTTATCACTGAGTCTCTGCAGAAGCCACACTACATTACTGATAGTCATAAGCACATACCACAACTCACCTGGACTCTCTGGGATTATACAAACGAAGGCTACAACTGATAATCACTGGAAAAGTCGTGTAGTGTTTTACGCCATTTTGCACATGCTGTAATCCAGTTTAAAGCAGTAAAGAAATTTTCATTTATTGTGAAATAAATCTAATATTGCTTTAATACTGACTGAACCCTGAAGTTCCTCTCAATGGAGTCACATTGCATGTGTATAAATGGAAGTGTTTATGTATAGTGTTATTATTTGCATATATCTTCCTTTAAAGTCCTGCATCTATGTTATTAATTTTTGTTTTGCTATAAATAAATATACAGTGGTAGTACTGCTGCCTTGCAGTAAGGAGGCACAGTTTTGCGCTCCAGGTCCTCCCCATGTGGAGTTAGCATGTTCTACCTAAGTGTGTGTGGGTTTCCTCTACGTACTCCAGTTTCCTCCCACAATCCAAGACATGCAAGTTAGGTGGATGCTATATTGGTTCTGGTGTGTGTGTGTGTTCAACCTGTGATGATTTGCGCCCTATTCAGGGGTGTCTCCTGCCTTGCACCGTGTACTTACTGGGATAATCTCCAGTCTCCTGCAACTTTGGTGGTATGGTATGGTATATAAATGTAAAAAGTGAGATAATTGAATACCTCTGAACTATTATGGCCACTGTACTTTAAACCTGTATATTGGAAATGCTACAGTATATAAATAGCAACAACATTTACTTCTATAGCACATTTTCATATGAAGAATGTAGCTCAAAGTGCTTTACAAGATATCAAAGAGAAAGTGACAAAAAAAGAAAAATCAAATCTGATTAGGTAAGAACAGCAATAAATAAGCAACACTGAATAGAAAAAAAAGTTAAAAAAAATCCATATAAGCTTATAAATATAGATATATTAATTAGTAGAAGAGTAGAGCCCTTATAAACAATATCAAGGCAAAAGCATCATACAAATAAAATTTGGAGTTTCAGTAAATAGAATATAACTAAAGAGTATTAAGAATTAATAACATCAAGGTCAACTACCAGTAATGAGAAAAATTCACTGGACTTCAAACCCTCAGGATATGGGTTCAAATCCCATTACTGACACTTTGTGACCATAAGCAAGTCACTTCACCTGCCTGTACTCCATTTGGAAAGCCAAAAGAAATGTACCCAGTTTCATCTCTCAAATGTTATCAGTCGCCTTGGATAAAGGTGTCACCCTAATATTTCTTTTCCTATCGCAAGCATCAATTACTTGAAACAATCCATAGAATTTGGGGATAAACACCAGTTTTGGTTTTTTTTGGAAATAAAAAGACAAGTTTTGATTAAACAAGAATTTGTTTGCATATTTTCACAACCAGTCCATAGAGGATGCCATATTTCTTCATGCCATCCTAGCTAGCACATTGGGATAATAAGAACAGTTACTCCACCGTCCTGTTAATAGACTATAGCTCGGCATTTCAACACTGTTGTACCATCGATGCTGACCACCAAACTCTTCAATTTAGGATTCAATGATGTCCTTAGGATTTCTCAACATGTGCATGTTGGCAACAAATTTCCTCATCCACAATGACCCTCAACACAGGTACTCCACAGAGTTGATACCCTTTCTGTACTCCTAGGCTGTGTTCACCGATGAATTTCTGGCCAGATGCAGCTCCAGCTCTATTAATTAATTTGCTAAATACACTGCCATCATCGGCCTGATCACCAACAATGATAAAAACACATTACAGAGAAGTTGTCTCTCTGCTGACTCAGTGGTGCCAGGACAACTATTTCCCCTGTAATGTCAGAAAAACCAATAGATGCTATTGACTTCAGAAAGCAGGCCACACACCCACCTGCATTGGAGGGGATGCTGTTGAAAGAATGAGAATCTTTAAATTTCTTGGAATTACCAAAGCTGAAGAACTGTGGTGAAAAGGCTTACCAGCACCCCTACTTTCTCTAACGCTCCATTTGTCCATCTGTGCTCACAGACTTCTGCAGCTACATAGTGCATCATTTCCTGGTATACAGTATATGCCTTGAAGACTGTAAAGCACTGCAGAGTGTGGTGAAGGCAGCACTAAATATTACCCACTCACAGCTGCATACAAATTTGGTTACAAATAATGTAACATTTAAAGCCAGAGATGTGAACTCGAGTCACACAACTAAAGTCACAAATTTGATGGCTTCAGACTCGACTTGACAAAACTGAAATAGATTTGAAACTGGACTTGGACTTGAGCAGCAATGACTTCCACTTGAACTTTGATTTCTGCCCTATGACTTGAGAAGGCTTGAGATCTAGCTAATAATAATAATAATAGATTTTATCTATATAGCACCTTTCCCATGCTCAAGGTGCTTTGAAACTCTTTTGTGTGTATTTAAATGAAAGCAGAGAGAAAGCTCCTACATACTATACATTTTAACTACAAAGATTATAAAATTGTTATGAAAAAAAAAACTGCAACATGCAAATCATGTGGTATAATCTCAGATGGATATGTAACAATCTTGAACTTCATTCAACATTTGAGGCACAAATAATGGTAAATTTGGTTTAAGAAGTAATTAGCGAGCCAGATGTAAGTCACAGTTGAACTATAAGTTAGTAATTGTGAAAAGGCTGTCAATTTAATATAAATGTTGATTTTTTATGTTATACACTATATGGACAAAAGTATTGTGACACACCTCTTAATTATTGAATTCAGATGTTTCAATCAGACTCATTGCCACAGGTGTATAAAAATCAAGCACCTAGCCATGCAGTCTCCATTTATAAACATTTGTGAAATGTAATGGTTCAATCTGAAGAGCTCAGTGACTTCAAGAGTGGTACTGTGACAGGATGCGACTTTTGCAATAAGACAGTTTGTGAAATTTCATCCTTGTGGAAGCGGAAGACCACATAAAGTCACAGAGCGGGGTCAACAACTGCTAAGGTGCATGGTGCATAAAAGTCGCCAATGCTCTGCTGATTCCATAGCTGAAGAGTTCCAAAGTTCAGCTGGCATTAACTGTGTGGTGGGAGCTTCATGGAATGGGTTTCCATGGCTGAGCAGCTGCATGCAAGCCTCACATCACTAAGACCAAAGCCAAGCATTGGATGGAGTAGTGGAAAGGACACCACCACTGGACTGTGGAGCAGTGGAAATGTGTTCTATGGAGTGATGAATCACTCTTCTGTGTTTGGCAGTCAGATGGGTGAGTCTGACTTAGGTGGATGCTGGGAGAATGTTACCTGCCTGACTGCATTGTACCAACTATGAAGTTTGGTGGAGGAGGGATAATGGTATGGGGCTGTTTTTCAGGGTTTGGACTTAGGCCCCTCACTTCCAGGGAAGGACAATCTTAATGCTTCAGCATACCAATACATTTTGGACAACACTATGCTTCCAAATTTGTGGAAACAGTTTGTGGAATTCCCTTTTCTATTCCAGCATGACTATGCCCCAGTATACAAAGCAAGGTCCATAAAGACATGGTTAGATGAGTTTGGTGGAGTAGCATCCACTTGCAGAGCCACAGCACCATACGTCACCACAGTTTTAGACCCGCAAGTGGCGTCACCTTCGTTTCAGGACTGACTTTGCAAAATTACTTTTGGAAAGTTTCGGCAGGTCTCGGCAAAGCCCGGAAAGTAACGCCGGGTCAAAGACCCATTTAGAAACCAAATAATATGCATCATTGTGAAGTTCAGAGGGTTTCTGCCATCACGTCGTGTCATACATCAAACTAAACAATATGGATCGTTTCTGTGAAATACACTATTAACATTTACATTGTGTTCAGGTCTTTGGGAACCATTTAACATGTCGACAAATTTAAATCATCAAGATCTGTGTTAATTGGAAATAGTTTTTCGTTTACATTCATGAAACGAAATACTCAATATAATTATAATGTTTACACCATGTTAGAGTTTAGTAAAACATTAATAATAAAAGTGATTATGTTTTCAAAATGTACTATGCACATGTGCAATATTGTTCTAAACCAGTTTAGAATAAACATTTAAGCCAATCTAATATTTTTAAACATGTATGTGAAGAAAATGGCAATACATATTCTACACTAAATTATGCAATATATTAATTGCCTTATATAGAACTGCTCTAGTTTTTGTCACTTGTTATTATAAACAATGGGCCATCAAAAGAAAAAAAAATAAAAATACTAATAAGAACACAATTTATTTATATAGCACCCTGCCCAAAATTCAAAAAGAACAACATGACCTATATAACATTGGCTACAAATAATATCTTCACTAAATAAAGATAAATACAGGATATACAAAACATTCAAATAGAATAAAAGACAATAATGCAGACTAAAATACAACATATAATACTACAAAAAAAAATCTTGAACAAATAACAAATTGTGATAAAAATTCAAACCCTGAGTACCTGGACAGATAGAGGGGGTAAACTGAAATTAGGGGCAGAATGTCAGGTCTATTTAATGTCTTCCTAAACAAATGAGTTAAAACAAATGAATGGAGTCAGCTGATGTCATTAATTTTGGGAGATCATTCCACAGTCAGGGCGCTATATACATCTGAAGGCCCTGCTGTCACCCACAGAGTGCAGGTTAGTGGGGGGCACAGAATCAGAGGACCTTAGTGGGCAGGTCAATAACAGAATTTGATATTCAATCCTGTAAGACACAGGGGGCAGTGAAGGTGCAGCAGGATGGCTGTGATGTGCTCGCTGTTGTTGGTTCGTGTCACGACTCTTGCAGTTGAGTTTTGAATCAGCTGGAGCTGTGATATAAGATTATATTATTATAAAATTAAGATAACTTAATTATTATATTATAAATTAAGGCATGCGGGTTGCGCTGGACATGACATAAGCTACATAGAGTCTGACAATGGGTCCAAGGATTTCATTCCGATACCTAATGGCAGTCAAGGTGTCGTTGTCTATCCTGTAGAGGTCTGCGCGTCCCTCCATGGATAAGCCTCCCCAGACAATCACTGACCCACCACCAAACCGGTCATGCTGAATGATGTTACAGGCAGCATAACGTTCTCCACGGCTTCTCGAGACCATTTCATGTCTGTCACATGTGCTCAGGGTGAACCTGCCCTGATCTGTGAAAAGCACAGGGCACCTGCCAGTGGTGGACCTGCCAATTCTGGTATTCTATGGCAAATGCCAATCAAGCTCCACAGGGCCCACTAAAGGATGTCGGGCCCTCAGGCCACCCTCATGAAGTTTGTTTCTTTTTGTCAGAGGTCAGAGACATTCACACTAGTGGCCTGCCTGCTGGAGGTCATTTTGTATGTTCTGGCAGTGCTCATCCTGTTCCTCCAGACCTGCTGATGGGTTAAGGACCTTCTCTGGCCCTGTCCAGCTCTCCTAGAGTAACTGCCTGTCTCTTGGAATCTCCTCAATGCCCTTGAGATTGTGCTGGGAGACACAGCAAACCTTCTGGCAATGGCACATATTGATGTTCTATCCTGGAGAAATTGGACTACCTGTGTAACCTCTGTCGGGTCCAGGTATCGCCTCAGTAGTGACACTGACTGTAACCAAATGCAAAACGAGTGACAAAACAGATGGGGAGGGAAAAATGTCAGTGGGCTCCCTCCACCTGTTAAACCATTCATTCCTGTTTTGGGGGTCATCTCATTGTTGCCCCTCTAGTGCACCAAAGCAGCGAAAACTGATTAACAAGCCCCTCTGTTACTTAACTGACCAGATCAATAGTCCAAAAGTTTCAATGACTTGATGCTATACTCTAATTAAAAAGTGTGCCTTTAATTTTTTGAGCAGTATATTTTAATGTAATATTGTGGTTTTATAAGTCACTACACAAATTACTGAAATACACTCAATGATAGTTTTGGATATCCCCTCCCACTTCACAAATGCAGTAGTTTACAAACATCATATTTTAATTTTTCTTTGAGAAGCATGAAAAATAATTGTGTTGAATCTCAACTTATGATTACATTTTTGCTACGTATGTACTATTGAGGGACTTCTTTTTTTTTTTTTTAAATCAGATGGCCACTTTATTTTAACAAGCAATGTATTAAAAATAAAAACTAACCTGATTACTCTTTACTCTCAGATCACATTCTATTTGTTTATCAAGCAGAACTGAATATTTAAATTTTCTACATAATACTGTAATAACTGTACAGTTCAGCAGGCTAAAATAACACAGTGAGACACTCAAACACACTCACCATGCATACACAGTACTGGTGCCATCATTGATTCCCCTATGGATTGGACTGTTGAATCTCCACAATGGCTGTACATGCTGGGGTCTTTGGCACATGTCGTCCCAGTAGCATGTGAGGTGTCACCAATGGTTTACCCTGCTCCTCAAGAAGGCTCTGTCTCCTTCTCCCTGTTCCAGTCTCGGTTCAAGGTTGTCGAGATGACAAAAGTATTTTTTTCTGAGATGTTCAATATGTTGAAAAAATTGCCTGTGGCCAGCATCCAGCGTAATGTTTTGTCTAAATTCTCCACTCCTCTTTTTGTAGCATTATAGTCCATTATCATTTCCGGCCATGGCATCTCCTATCCCTGTGCAGATCACATTGTTCACCAAGGATGTGTCATTTGTTTAGACAAACTTTGATGTCTTCACTGGCCTATTCTGTGTGGCTAGCAGTTGAGATGGGAGCTCTGGCTTATTTTTCCTTATTGTGCTAAGCATTGTTACTTTCCTCTTGAGGAGCTACTGTCCCAGTTTGTGCAAAAGTTATTGCAAATGGCGTTGTGGACATGCAACTTATGTCATGTCCAGGGTAACCCTCATGCCTTAATTTCTCACAGCAGTTCCTCCATCTGACCTCCCTTTGTTAATGAAATGACATCCTCTGCTCTTCTGTATCTCTATGCTTCCCCTTGAGCAAGTTATTCGTAGCTTTGGTCTGGGTTATCATTTTTATGCAGCTGATGCTTTGATCTATTTCAGTGTTAAAAGTGACACTTCATCACAGCTTTCTCAGCTCACAACTTGCCTCAGTGAAATTAAAGTAAAATTAAAACCTGAACAGAGAAAAACTCTTTAAAATGAAATTGCAACATAACTGAACTCCTGCAAAGTAGCACTAAAGTGCAACTTAAGAAAACAAGCTCCTCTTCGACCATTCTTGGTGATGATCTTATCAGAACTTCTTTTACTGCAAAGAATCTCGGTGTCACTTTGATTCCTCCTTTTCTTATTTCACCCATGTAAACCATATTAAGAAACTTTCTTACTTCTACCTGTGTCACATTTTTTATTCCTCTCCTTTTCTAATGCTGAGAAACTTGTCCCTGATTTTATCACATCCTGCATTGATTATTGTAAGTCACTACTACTTCACTGCTCCCTGTGTCTTACAGGATTGAATATCAAATTCTGTTCTTGACCTGCCCACTAAGGTCCTCTGATTCTGTGCCCCCCACTAACCTGCACTCTGTGGGTGACAGCAGGGCCTTCAGATGTATATAGCGCCCTGACTGTGGAATGACCTCCCAAAATTAATGACATCAGCTGACTCCATTCATATGTTTTAATTCATTTGTTTAGGAAGACATTAAACAGACCTGACATTCTGCCCCTAATTTCAGTTTACCCCCTCTATCTGTCCAGGTACTCAGGGTTTGAATTTTTATCACAATTTGTTATTTGTTCAAGATTTTTTTTTGTAGTATTATATGTTGTATTTTAGTCTGCATTGTTGTCTTTTATTCTATTTGAATGTTTTGTATATCCTGTATTTATCTTTATTTAGTGAAGATATTATTTGTAGTCAATGTTATATAGGTCCTGTTGTTCTTTTTGAATTTTGGGCAGGGTGCTATATAAATAAATTGTGTTCTTATTAGTATTTTTATTTTTTTTCTTTTGATGGCCCATTGTTTATAATAACAAGTGACAAAAACTAGAGCAGTTCTATATAAGGCAATTAATATATTGCATATTCAGTGCAGAATATGTATTGTCGTTTTCTTCACATACATGTTTAAAAATTTTAGATTGGCTTAAATGTTTATTCTAAATTGGTTTAGAACAATATTGCACACATGCAATACATTTTAAAAAATGTAATCACTTTTATTATTAACGTTTTACTAAACTCTAATGTGGTGTAAACATTATAATTATATTGTATACTTCGTTTCATGAATGTAAACGAAAAACTATTTTCAATTAACACAGATCTTGATGATTTTAATTTTGTCAACATGTTAAATGGTTCCCACAGACCCGAACACAATGTAAATGTTAATAGTGTATTTCACAGAAACGATCCGTATTGTTTAGTTTGATGTATGACACCACGTGATGGCAGAAACCCTCTGAACTTCACAATGATGCATATTATTTGGTTTCTAAACGGGTCTTTGACCCAATGTTACTTTCCGGGCTTTGCCGAGACCTGCCGAAACCTTCCAAAAGTAATTTTGCAAAGTCAGTCCTGAAACGAAGGTGACGCCACTTGCGGGTCTAAAACTGCGGGTCTACAACTGTGGGTCTAAAACTGTGGTGACGTATGGTGCTGTGGCTCTGCAAGTGGATAGTATTGGTTTGATGTGGAAGAACTTGACTGGCCCACAAAGAGCCCTGACCTCAATCCCATCGAACACCTTTGGAATGAACTGGAACGGAGATTGCAAGCCAGACCTTCTTGTCCAGCATCATTGCCTGGCCTCTACAGAATGAATGGGCACAAATTCCCACAGAAACACTCCAAAATCTTGTGAAAAGCCTTCCAAGAAGAGTAGAAGCTGTTATGGCTGCAAAGGGAAGACCAACTCCTTATTAAAGTCTATGTATTCTAATGCAATTTCATTAAAGTCTCTGTTGGTGTAATAGTCAGGTGTCCCAATACTTTTGTCCATATACAGGTGCTGGTCATAAAATTAGAATATCATGACAAAGTTGATTTATTTCAGTAATTCCATTCAAAAAGTGAAACTTGTATATTAGATTCATTCATTACACACAGACTGATGTATTTCAAATGTTTATTTCTTTTAATGTTGATGATTATAACTGACAACTAATGAAAGTCCCAAATTCAGTATCTCGGAGAATTAGAAAATCAATTAAGACCAATGCAAAAAAAGGATTTTTAGAAATGTTGGCCAACTGAAAGGTATGAATATGAAAAGTATGAGCATGTACAGCACTCAATATTTAGTTGGGGCTCCTTTGGCCTGAATTACTGCAGCAATGCGGCGTGGCATGGAGTCGATCAGTCTCTGGCACTGCTCAGGTGTTATGAGAGCCCATGTTGCACTGATAGTAGGCCTTCAGGTCTTCTGAATTGTTGGGTCTGGCGTATTGCATCTTCCTCTTCACAATACCCCATAGATTTTCTATGGGGTTAAGGTCAGGCGAGTTTGCTGGCCAATCAAACACAGGGATACCATGGTCCTTAAACCAGGTACTGGTAGCTTTGGCACTGTGTGCAGGTGCCAGGTCCTGTTGGAAAATGAAATCTGCATCTCCATAAAGTTCGTCAGCAGCAGGAAGCATGAAGTGCTCTAAAACTTCCTGGTAGAAGGCTGCGTTGACCTTGGACCTCAGAAAACACAATGGACCAACACCAGCAGATGACATGGCACCCCAAACCATCACTGATTGTGGAAACTTTACACTGGACCTCACACAACGTGGATTCTGTGCCTCTCCTCTCTTCCTCCAGACTCTGGGACCTTGATTTCCAAAGGAAATGCAAAATTTACTTTCATCAGAGAACATAACTTTGGACCACTCAGTAGCAGTCCAAAGGCGAGACGCTTCTGACGCTGTCTCTTGTTCAAGAGTGGCTTGACACAAGGAATGCGACAGCTGAAACCCATGTCTTGCATACGTCTGTGCGTGGTGGTTCTTGAAGCACTGACTCAAGCTGCAGTCCACTCTTTGTGAATCTCCCCCACATTTTTGAATGGGTTTTGTTTCACAATCCTCTCCAGGGTGCGGTTATCCCTATTGCTTGTACACTTTTTTCTACCACATCTTGTCCTTCCCTTCACCTCTCTATTAATGTGCTTGGACACAGAGCTCTGTGAACAGCCAGCCTCTTTAGCAATGACCTTTTGTGTTTTCCCTCCTTGTGCAAGGTGTCAATGGTCGTCTTTTGGACAACTGTCAAGTCAGCAGTCTTCCCCATGATTGTGTAGCCTGCAGAACTAGACTGAGAGACCATTTAAAGGCTTTTGCAGGTGTTTTGAGTTAATTAGCTGATTAGAGAGTGTGGCACCAGGTGTCTTCAATATTGAACCTTTTCACAATATTCTAATTTTCCGAGATACTGAATTTGGGACTTTCATTAGTTGTCAGTTATAATCATCAACATTAAAAGAAATAAACATTTGAAATACATCAGTCTGTGTGTAATGAATGAATCTAATATACAAGTTTCACTTTTTGAACGGAATTACTGAAATAAATCAACTTTGTCATGATATTCTAATTTTATGACCAGCACCTGTAGTGTAGTTTGTATTTGTTGTGTCTACAAGCCTGTGTGGCTGTTCAGGTACAGCACCATGGATTGACAGCATGTCAACTTTGCTCAAACCGAGAAGGTCAGCTTTCTTAAAAAAAAAGATAGTCAGACATGCTTGATATGTCCAACTTCAATGACATGATACAGTGGCAAATAATTTAAAAAAAAAAAGAATTTGTCAGAAAATGGATTAAAGCTAAAGGAATAAACACACAGCTGAAAAGGGGGAAGGATAAAATGATGAATGAATATCCTGTGTTACTGTCTCTAGCCAGAAAGAAAGTATTTGGGCTCGGATTACATTAAGTGCTAGTTAATCAGTACTGAGTTCTATCATTTTTTTACAACAAATAAAAGGAAAATGTAAAATTTGTCTCCAAAATCATTACTACCTTAATCAGTAATGGGAAGCACTCAGAATGAGTTCCCTGTTAACTTTATACCAGGTGCTCAGTCAGATAAAGGCTCTTAATATTATTAAAATGCATAAAACAATTAGTTTACTTACTGTTACTCTTGAAGTTCATGATTTTCTCAGTCAAAAATATTCACCAATGCCCTAGCAGTGCTTCATTCTTCTTACAGACTCTCAAAATGATTGTTGGCCAATTTGGTCTTTTGTAAATGCAATGCATCGTCGGTCTAATTTTTTTCCAGCTTTTTATTGTTATGTTCAGTAGCACTTTGAAAATTGTTTCACATTACATTTGTACTTACATAATACTTCTTTCTTTTTACAACAACAACAACATTTATGTATATAGCACATTTTCATACAAAAAGTAGCTCAAAGTGCTTTACATAATGAAGAAAAGAAGAATAAAAGACAAATAAGAAATTAAAATAAGACAACCTTAGTTAACATAAAAAGGAGTAAGGTCCGATGGCCAGGGTGGACAGAAAAAACAAAAAAAAACTCCAGAAGGCTGGAGAAAAAAATAAAATCTGTAGGGGTTCCAGGCCACGAGACCGCCCAGTCCCCTTTGGGCATTCTACCTAACATAAATGAAATAGTCCTCTTTGTAGTTAGGGTTCTCACGGAGTCACTTGATGCTGATGGTTATACAGACTTCTGGCTTTTAATCCATCCATCATTCATCATCATTTTTATCCATGTATTAGCATGGATTTAATAGTTTGAAACTGTGACAATACACGTAATGTTAAAAAAGCATTTGTGATCTAAGAAATCGCATTACATTTGGCAAAAACAAATTCTAACTTGTTTGGGACATGCAGTTTGAGACTTGAGACTATGACTGAAGACTTGCCCGTCATGACTTGGGATTTGAACTGGGACTTGGGTATAAGAACTTGAGACTTACTTGTTACTTGCAAAACAGTGACTTCTTCCCACTTCTGTTTAAAGCACTATATACATTAAGAATGTGCTTTTTTGGAGAATTAAAGTATTTACACTATGGTCTAACTGATATTGTGTGGCTTCCATTAAAAGCTGGCAGCTGTCTGTGAGTTTACACTACAAGTCTTTTTTTATAATTTTAATGTCTGTGCTATTTAAACATCATATTGGAGCTGTAAGTTCTAATGAAGTGAATGTGTCTGAACAAAATGATGTAATTTCAGCATAAGCACGTGTTTATGTGGAAACATAAGGATACTGTATATTGTGTGTTAGGAGGCAATCATTTAAGCACTGGGGTATGAGAGACCACATAAAGTAAAAAAGCAAAAGCCATGTATACATAATCAGTAAACTCTGAATATATACAGTAGTTAAATGATGTTGGTTTCTTGTTCTTTAATTCCTGCACGTGTTTTTTATTTATATACTTGATCCAATTTGATCTCTAAACCAGCGGCCTAATATATGTTTTTCTTACACATAATGCATATTCACCATACTTCCTTAAAGGACTATTTATTTATGATATTTAGAAAAGTACCCTAAGTTCTTGTCTATAAGCCGCGGCTTATCTAAGGAAAAAAGTTGTGAAAATGAAAAAATAGAATATCGGCTTATACATAAGTCCGGCTTATTCATCCATCGCGGGGGTTGCGTTCCAGAGCCACCCGCGAAATAAGAATATCCGCAAAGTAGAAACCATATGTTTATATGGTTATTTTTATATTGTCATGCTTGGGTCACAGATTTGCGCAGAAACACAGGAGGTTGTAGAGAGACAGGAACGTTATTCAAACACTGCAAACAAACATTTGTCTCTTTTTCAAAAGTTTAAACTGTGCTCCATGACAAGACAGAGATGACAGTTCCGTCTCACAATTAAAAGAATGCAAACATATCTTCCTCTTCAAAGGAGTGAAGCAAACAAATCAATATGTCTGTTTGGCTTTTAAGTATGCGAAGCACCGCGGCACAAAGCTGTTGAAGGCGGCAGCTCACACCCCCTCCGTCAGGAGCAGACAAAGAGAGAGAGAGGGAGAGTTTGTTTTTCAGTCAAAAATCAATACGTGCCCTTCGAGCTTTTAAGTATGGGAAGCACTGTGCAGCATGTCTTTTCAGGAATCAGCTTTACAAAAGATAGCAACGTGAAGATAATCTTTCAGCATTTTTAGACGAGCGTCCGTATCGTCTAGGTGTGCAAACAGCCCCCCTGCTCAATCCCCATACGTCAGGATCACAGATAGTCAGCGCAAGAGAGACAGAAAAGTAAGCCGGGTAGCTTCTCAGCCATCTGCCAATAGCGTCCCTTGTATGAAATCAACTGGGCAAACCAACTGAGGAAGCATGTACCAGAAATTAAAAGACCCATTGTCCGCAGAAATCCGCGATATATATTTAAATATGCTTACATATAAAATCACAATTTAAATGACCGCTACGCGCTCGTGTTGACTCGGCGACGCCCAGAGCAGAAAGAACGCGCTCCGGCCGCTCCAACCGCGCCATGCGGGGAGTGAGAGAGACGCCAATATCTCACACTCTCTCCCCCCTTAAAGAAATTAAATGGGCGCGAGTGAGACCACTGACCTCCCTCCCTTCTATTAGTTATAGGTTATAGTACGTTCGGCTTATCCATGAGTCCGGCTTATCTATGATACGATTTTATTTTAAAAATTCGTATGATTTTTGGTCTCCGGCTAATACATGAGTCCGGCTTATAGACAAGAACTTAGGGTAAATAAATATGTTAACAGATTAATGAAGAATATCATGAGCAAGGGAATTAATTCCTTGATCAGTGCAAATGTGATGTTATACTAATTGCTGCCTCTGGAAGAGGTAGATGTGAAAGTTGTCACAGATAAGTTGAAAATTAACTACTTATAGTTCTCCCTTGGCAGAAAAGGACTGCAAGCAGACAATAGATAATAGATGACAATAGATGAGTCAAGAAGTCACATTTACTTTACAATGATATGGCATATACAAATGGAAGTTTTGCAACACACAGAAAACAATGGTAAACTGTATTTAAGATTATTCATGCCAAAATTAAATATAATCCAATGTGTTAAACTATGTTGAAATGCAATATATACAGTATACAAGTTGGTAATTTAATTTTGGCACTTTTTTTCATGTTATAATTAAAAACATATCAACCAAACGATCGATTGCTTTTCAGAACAGCACACAATTTTTGTTTCAGTTTAAAATACAATAAAACATCATATCATGTCCATAAATTGCATGTCATAACTAAAAGCAAAGCAGACATTTTGCTTAGCGGCAGCTCTGTGTGTATTGCATTTCAGTTCAAGACTACGCTATAATCATATGAAAACTAAATGTAAATAAATGACCAATCAGTGTCAAAATGTGGGGCAAGGGGCATTCTAATCATGAGTGTATTGTACTTTACTTGGAAAGAAGGTAAATAGGGAGTTGACAGGTGGAATACGACAATCTAAATGATGATTTCATTCTCTTGCTTGTCAAAAGAAGGGCAACATATAATATACTATTATATAATACCTGGTTATTACACAGAGTATGAATTAAAGCTACAAAGAAACCAAGCTTGGTGATGCTAAAAATGTTCCACTATTTTCAGTATTTAATTAAAATTGTTAACAAGTCACACAATGATAATTTAAATGCACTGCTTAATTTAACTTGTTTAAAAAAAGCAACTGTAAAGAACATAACGTAAGAATAAACATTTTCACTGAGACCTAAAACATATTTCTTGCCATTTAAGTACACTATTTGACAACTATAATGATTAAACTTATGCCTGCTACCAAAACACAGAAATGTTTAGAAGTGGAATGTCTATCTCCACAAATGTTGATGAACCTTGCTCCACCTTTTCATGCTGATTGGCCATTTGATTACATTTAGTTTTGGCACAACTAAAGCGTGGTATCAAATTGAAGTGCAATATACACAGAACTGTTGCTAAGCAAAATGCATGACATCTGCTTTGCTTTTAGTTATAACATGAACTCTATGGACATGAATTAAAATGCAATATGCTTTTGTATTGCATTTTAAACTACGAGTAAAATTGTGTGCCATAGCGAAGAGCTATTGATAGCTAGGTTGCTATCTTTTTAATTATGTCACAATAAAACCATGACAAAACTAAATGTCCCACTTGAATATGTATTGCATTTCAATGTAGTTAACACATTGGATTACATTTAACTTTGTCATGAATAATCTTCCATAAAAGTAAGGATTAGGGCAAAATCTTTTCAAAAATACACTGCTTGGATTCATGATATATGAGTAAGTATCCTAGTGATTAGACATGCCAAAAACTTAATAGCTAGTAAGATTTTAAACTTTGTGGACATTCAATGAAATTGTATATCCTGTTCTAATGCAATTTTAATACTTTCTGATGTTGTGCATCTTACCTCTCACACTGAAGCTCAGGAGGCCAGGCAATTCCAAATGTTTCTATCAACTGTTTACAGTCAAAGTGCACACGTTCACACAGGCCTTGACAGGGGTGGATCACTCTTACATGTTCTGTACACTCAGGAAGGAATGCCTGACACAGGAAGGTTTGTACATCGGGAGAGCACTGTAGTTTGATAAGTGGAGCAAAAGGCTGAAAGAGGAAAAAGAAAAAAAAACACAAATTAAGACAAGATGAAAAAAGAAAAATTTCAAACATTCTCAATAAATAACATTACTAATGTTCAAATCCTGTGGTGGGTTGGCACACTGCCCGGGATTGGTTCCTGCCTTGTGCCCTGTGTTGGTTGGGATTGGCTCCAGCAGACCCCCGTGACCCTGAGTTTGGATTCAGCGGGTTGGAAAATGGATGGATGGATGGATGTTCAAATCTTTTCCACATAGAGTAATTAACATTTGCATAACACTGCGCTATATCTTTTAAGACATAGTGTTTTGCTATTAAATATAATTTGCATAAAATACAAAGTAATCTTGACACCCATATACTGAAATTTCTTTCAGCCAATTAATAAGTATAAACAAGTAAGAAGTTACAATTATTACAACAAAGTTGTTTCTTGTTGGATCCAGAATGTATTAAGAATGCAGATGGGATACATAATTTATGACCTTGAATAATTACTAATTGCAAGTTATTCATATATATACAGTGTAGTCAAATCAAGTCAAGGTCAAGTTGGGGAGCATGCACTGGTACAGTGCCTTGCTGCACCCACTACACGATGAAACAACTTAGGATCCCAGTTGGCAACACCCCAGGCAGACACGCGGTTTAGTCCCACCCTGCGGAAATGGCCCTCTATCTACCGCAGCCAAGTGTTATGTGGACGACCCCTTGGCCTGGTCCAGCCACTTGGGTCCCCATCAATGAGGATCTTACGAGCTGGATCACCCTTGGGGAAACGCGCCAGATGGCCGTAGTGCCGTAAATGACGCTCCCTCACAATGCAGGTAATGTGCCTCATTCAGGACTCCATGAGCAACCGCTCATTCGACACCAACAGTACCCAAGGATTTTCCAGAGAGACATAGTACCAAAGGAGTACATACATATACACACACACACATATATACACATATTTATATATGCACATATATACACTTACATATATATATACACATACACACATACATACATATATATATATATATACATATATATATATATATATATATATATATATATATAAATACATATACACATATATATATGAATGGAAGAGAAGGTCAGTGATACGGTTTGCATATTTGCAGCTGGAGATCCACAAAGGGAGAAAATTAATCACGTATCATAAAGTAGTTTTTATTCCTGAGCTTTCAGCCCCTGCCAGGGGCCTTCATCAGAGGATAATGCTTAGACTTACAAGAATCAAAGGCAATATATAGCAAAAATTACATGGGGGGGGGGGGGGGGGTTGGTTGTAAATTTTTATTTATTATGAACATGTTCTTCTTAAGTTTGCATATGCTGGATTTATGTCCAAATGTCTGTTGATGGCGTTCTCATTTGATAGCCAAGATTCGGCCAGCTCTCTGGCACTTTTAGTACTGGCCTTCAATCTTATTTGTACATAGGTTTAGGGGAAGGCTACGAAAAGCTATCTCAGAGGTTTAAACTGTCAGTTTCAACTGTAAGGAATGGAATCAGGAAATGGAAGGCCACAGGCACAGTTGCTGTTAAACCCAGCAGGTCTGGCAGGCTAAGAAAAATACAGGAGCAGCATATGCGCAGGATTGTGAGAATGGTTACAGACAACCTACAGATCACCTCCAAAGACCTGCAAGAACATCTTGCTGCAGATGATGTATCTGTACATCGTTCTACAATTCAGCGCAATTTGCACAAAGAATATCTGTATAGCAGGGTGATGAGAAAGAAGCCTTTTCTGCACTCACGCCACAAACAGAGTTGCTTGTTGTATGCAAATGCTCATTTAAACAAGCCAGATTCATTTTGGAACAAAGTGCTTTGGACTGATGAGACAAAAATTGAGTTATTTGGTCATAACAAAAATCGCTTTGCATGGCAGAAGAAAAACACTGCATTCCAAGAAAAACACCTGCTACCTACTGTCAAATTTGGTGGAGGTTCCATCATACTGTGGGGCTGTGTGGCTAGTTCAGGGACAGGGGCCCTTGTTAAAGTCAAGGGTCGGATGAATTCAACCCAATATCAACAAATTCTTCAGGATAATGTTCAAGCATCAGTCACAAAGTTAAAGTTATGCAAGGGTTGGATATTTCAACAAGACAATTAACCAAAACAGAGTTTGAAATCTACAAAGGCTTTCATGCAGAAGGAGAAGTACAATGTTCTGGAATGGCCATCACAGTCCCCTGACTTGAATATCATGGAAAATCTATGGCATGATTTGAAGCAGGCTGTCCATGCTCGGCAGCCATCAAATTTAACTGAACTGGAGAGATTTTGTATGGAAGAATGGTCAAAAATACCTCCATCCAGAATCTAGACACTCATCAAAGGCTACAGGAGGTGTCTAGAGGCTGTTGTATTTGCAAAAGGAGGCTCAACTAAGTATTGATGCAATATCTCTGTTGGGGTGCCCAAATTTATGCACCGGTCTAATTTTGTTATGATGCATATTGCATATTTTCTGTTAATCCAATGAACTTAATGTCACTGCTAAAATACTACTGCTTCCATAAGGCATGTCATATATTAAAAGGAACTTGCTACTTTCAAAGCTCAGTCAATGATAAACAAAAATCCAAAGAATTAAGAGGGGTTCCCAAACTTTTTCCTATGACTGTATATACATATACATATTTCAAATTTTTCTATATATTCTAATTATGAATTCTAATCAAGGTTATTATAGTTTTGCCTTTTTATATTAATTTTTATTCCTATATTTTTTCTGACCTTACTTGGAAATTCAGTTTAGTTTTTAGTTTTCCTTCATTGTGTATTTTTAGTTTTAATTTAGTTTTTATTTTACAAAGACATTTCTATTTTTATATATATATATTAGTTTCAGTTTTAGTAATTATGGTACAGTTAAAGAGCTACTATGCAGTTTAGTTTTTGTGTCACAATGAGACAGAACTGTACACTTAACGGGTTTGGATAGGAGTTTAATGTTAGTGGAAGCTTACTACACTACACAACACAGTTTACTATTTGGTTTTGTTTTTGTCTGATAAAAACAAGCACAATCAAAACCAGGTACTGAATATGAATAATTTTACATGCTTTTATAATTTTTAAAATATATTTTCTATGTCATTTGTGCTGAACGTTGGAACTTTTTTTGTTTTCCTTTAATTTCCCAGAATGGGCCAATTTGTAATGAAATTTAGGTGAATTTTAAGATGTGACAGTTTTTTACTCTAAATGTCTACAGCACACAACATATTCTGCTTCAATGACAATGTGCTTATAATGAATGCCTTCAATATTGCATTTAAACATCTCAAGATACTGTGCTTTGTTATTTTCTACCAGTCATATTGATCTCTGATTCCATCTCAGGCACAAACAATTTATAGACAGACAATTTATAGGCAGGCCTAAAAAGATCAAAAATCAGAAAACAGAATCTACTGTGTTCTGATAGGTGTGATCATGAAAATTACAGGGGCTTAGGAAGAACAGGGGCTCTTAGGCTTGAATCAGTGTGCAGACCCCACCTAGCTGTATTGAGGGAAACAAAGAAAAACAAGCATGTAGTGTCAAGGTTAGGGGCAGTGAGACTTGAATAGCCCATGCATAAGAACAGTAAACCATTAATGAGCCGAGCAAGAGCAGGTAATAAAGGGTATGGACAGGCACAAAATGACAGAGACAGCATCTGAGATTAAGAATAATATATACTGTACATTACCTAAACCTGTTTATCCAGAGCAGGACCACAGAAAACCTGGAGCCTACCCAAGCAGGTTTGGATGCAAGGCAGGAAATATGCCTGGTATGCAATATGTATGATATGGCGGAAATTAAGAACAAAAAGAATATGATGATTTCAACTCTCTATTTTGAGAGAGAGAGAGAGAAACATTGAAAAATTGGGGACAGATATTTTAAAACATAATTCTGCTATTGGATTATTTTCACAATATCTGGTATTAAGAATGATGAATATTAACTAAAAAGATAAATAAATAAATATAGCATAAATATAAAAACACACTAGTATATTTAGCTTTTCATCACTTGGCAGACTCTCTTCGCCTACCTACCTGTAGTTCAGTAGAGACGTTGCCAACTCAGGAATGTTACAAAGTTTGCATTTCTTCGTTGTTAAACAAAGTTTTTAAAGCAAAAGTGATTGGTCAGCAACAATATGCTGATCTTTTATGATGACCTTGTCAGTCTCTCAATCAGTGCTGTTTTATTTTCAAAAATCGGGAGTGGTCTCCCCTAGACTTTCTTATGTACTCAGATATGGGGATGAATATTTGAGGAATAAATTGCAAGACAATGATTATATTATGTACATTAAAGAACCATCAACAACAAATCAAATCAAATTAATAACATATTTGACAATTATAATAAAAGTAAAGTTGAATAAATCAGACTCTGCAGCTGCATGAATAATAAAAAAAAAAAAAATATCGAGTATGTGTTCAGGTAAAGTACCACTTCCAGTTGATGGATTTGGCTCAAAAGTTAATACAGATCTACAATTTTGGTGTAATGACCACATGCCAAATTTCATCCATCTATCTAGTTGCATTTTTGAGTTATCATGTTTACACACATACATACATACATAGTTCCAAAAAAACAGTATTTTCAGACTCGGGGAGGTCTAAAACGTCAAGATTCATCAAAATCTCGAGGTTGAATTTTTTTCAGGATTACTATACTTTCGCTATACTTTGTGTGCGAAGTGGCAAGTGAATTACTGTCAACAAAAAGCAGGCACCTGAAAAATAAACTGAAACGTTACTCATTCGTGATTTTTCTGTCCATACGGTAAAGTTTTTGTTGGCCACCACATTCCAGTTTCAAGCGTTTGAATTACATCTTGATATACAACAAGTGCAAAAAAGGCAGCACGTAAATCGCTTTCTATACCACACAATTAACACGCGTATTCAGCTTGCTCTGTCACCGCAAATGCTATGTGAACACCCACCCGCCATCACCAGCCGCCTTTCACTGGATGAATATGTGCAGGCGGCTGGTGGTGGATGTCTTTCAGTTTTAGAGTTAAAAGTTATAAGGGTTAAAATTAACTGCAAGAATATTCATTCAAAAATGAAAACTAAAATTATTTTAGTAAATTATTTTATTTCATTTAGCCTTTCCAGCTACTTTAACAGTTTCGCTTAATTTTAGTTTTTCATTTCAATTTTATTAACTATTTCATTTCAGTTTATGAAAAAATTTTTAATAATAGTTTCAGTTTTGATTTTAGTTTTCATTAACTATAATAACCTTGATTCTACTAAATATGATGAACTCTACACGCTTGAATGACAGCTTTTCATATACTGTTAGCTATTATGTAACCTGTGAAAAGATCTTAAAACTAGGATTGATGTGTTAATCAAAAATACTATTTGAATTTTCATACCATTACTTGAATAATATTCAATGAGACCCTACCCATCAATGTCACATAACCATAACATTTATTTTTCTGACATATTGAAAATTTTCAACACTAAAGTTTAAAACTTAAAGGATAAGTTCAGTATTTTTCAAGTCGAAATTATGTCTTCACAATCATGGTATGTACAGTGCATCTGGAAAGTATTCACAGCACATCACTTTTTCCACATTTTGTTATGTTACAGCCTTATTCCAAAATGGATTAAATTCATTTTTTTCTTCAGAATTCTACGCACAACACCCCATAATGACAATGTGAAAAAAGTTTGAGATTTTTGCAAATTTATTAAAAATACAAAAATTGAGAAAGCACATGTACATAAGTATTGATAGACTTTGCCATGAAGCTCAAAATTGAGCTCAGGTGCATCCTGTTTCCCCTGATCATCCTTGAGATGTTTCTGCAGCTTAATTGGAGTCCACCTGTGGTAAATTCAGTTGATTGGACATGATTCATTCTTCAGCAGGACAACGACCCTAAGCACACAGCCAAGATATCAAAAGAGTGGCTTCAGGACAACTCTGTGAATGTCCTTGAGTGGCCCAGCCAGAGCCCAGACTTGAATCCGATTGAACATTTCTGGAGAGATCTTAACATGGTTGTGCACCGACGCTTCCCATCCAACCTGATGGAGCTTGAGAGGTGCTGCAAAGAGGAATGGGCAAAACTGGCCAAGGATAGGTGTGCCAAGCTTGTGGCATCATATTCAAAAAGACTTGAGGCTGTAATTGCTGCCAAAGGTGCATCGACAAAATATTGAGCAAAGGCTGTGAATACTTATGTACATGTGATTTCTCAGTTTTTTTATTTTTAATAAATTTGCAAAAACCTCAAGTAAACTTTTTTTACATTGTCATTATGGGATGTTGTGTGTAGAATTCTGAGGAAAAAAAATGAATTTAATCCATTTCGGAATAAGGCTGTAACATAACAAAATGTGAAAAAAGTGATGCGCTGTGAATACTTTCCGGATGCACTGTATTAATTTACCAAATGAAACAGAGTTCTAAAGTGAAGTACTTATCTATAAATTTTAAAAAAGGCCTAACATGCTTTTGTGTTTTGTAATGGAGGTAATGGATACTAGAGTCAGCTTGAAAACAATGGCATTAAAACTTACCAAATATATTCATTTTTCAAGCGGTGTTACCAAATATTGATTAGAATCTTGAGACTGTACACACATCATATCTATGTCATTTTAAGAAAGAAAAGTGCAAAATATTTTTGTGAGATTCTTCCATTTTAAAAGGACATTAGCTGTGTGCTTCACTTTGCTGCTCATCTTCCTCCACGGGGCCAGGGAGGTGGTTTCACCTTAAAGAATCGTCTCCAAGTGCTAGTATTGACACTATTGAATGCTGATGTCAAGATGTGAACTGTTGTCTCTGTTCTGTAGAGAACTAAATAATAATCACTGAAAAAAAATCACACCTGCCTTCACTCACAGTCTGTCACTATATGGAAGCCTATTCCCACCAATCAAAAATTTTTAATTTTTAATTTTAATTTGTTATTTCACAAACATACTGCCGACTGCTGCCACTATCATAATGCATGTGCGAGTTTTAGCAGTCTAGTGAGAGAAAAGTTGAGCATGGGCAAAACAAAAAGGAATTAAAAAACATAAACAATGACCTTAAACCTGCACTTTTAACAAAATACTACTTGAGAAAGTATAACCTGAATTTGAATGCCTTCATAAAATGCCAGTTAAAAAGAAGACAAAAAGAAAATGAGGCCAATGTATTAATTATCAAATTGGTATAGCATATGAGAACAGACATGTCAAAGTAAAAATTAAATGATCGAAACGACTGTTGACTTTGAATGCACTGCTGTTGAGTGATTTTATTGAAAGAATAAGCATCTCTTAAATGGGCATACATTAAAACTTGTGTTAAAACTCTTCAAATACTATCCTCAATTGTTCACACCATTAGCAACTTGATAATTATACTCTACTTCTTCTTTCAGCTGCTACCGTTAGGTGTTGCTACAGCAGATCATCTTTTTCCATATCTTCCTATCCTCTGCATCTTGTTCTGATACACTCAACACCTGCATGTCCTCTCTCACCACATCCATAAACCTTCTCTTCCTCTTTTCCTCTTGCCTGACAGCTCTGTCCTTACCAACCGTTTCCCAATATATCCAGCATCTCTCCTCTGCACATGTCTAAACCAACGCAACCTTCCTCTCTGACTTTGTCTCCAAGCTGTCCAACCTGAGCTGACCCTCTAATGTACTCATTCTTAATCCTATCCATCCTCATCACACCCAATGCAAATCTTAGAATCTTTTAACCTTTATCTGCCACCTCCAGCTCTGTCTCCTGTTTTTGGTCAGTGCCACCGTCTCTAACCCATATAACATAGCGGGTCTCACTACAGTCCTGTAGACCTTCCTTTTCACTCTGGCTGATACCTGTCTGTCACAAATTACTCCTGACACTCTTCTCTACCCATTCCACCCTGCCTGCACTCTCTTTTTGACCTCTCTTCCACAATCCCCATTGCTCTGTACTGTTGATCCCAAGTATTTAAACTCATCCATCTTCGCCAACTCTAATCCTTGCATCCTCACCATTCCACTGACCTCCCTCTCATTTACACATATGTATTCTGTCTTGCTCCTACTGACCTACATTCCTCTCCTCTCTAGAGCAGGGGTGGGCAGATTCAGTCCTGGAGGGCCGCAGTGGCTTCAGGTTTTTGCTCCAACCCAATTACTTAATAAGAAGCCCTTATTGCTCAAGTAACACTTCAGCTTCACTTTAGTTGTCTCGCTCGTTAAGATTTTGAACCCTTATTGCTTATTTTAGTCTTAAACAGCTGTATTCTTGGTTTTTAATTGCTCCTAATTAGCAATACCATGCAAATAACAAAAAAGAGACCAGCATTTCTCCATTTAGCTTGTTTTCATTTACACCTCTGTGTATTTATCACGCACTATTTGGTTTAATTAAATACTTGGAAGGAAAGTGAAGAGAAAAAAGTGAAGCACTGAGAATTACTCATCTGTTTTAGACTTCAAATCATTTGGATGATATCCTTAGAAAGGACAATAAATCTAGGATATGAGAATGACCTGACATGGCAGAGTTAAAGCACTAGCCAGCCATGCAATTAAATAATTGACAAGGATTGGTTTTTAATTAAGCAACTGGGTTGGAACAAAGACCTGCAACCACTGCGGCCCTCCAGGACTGAATCTGCCCACCCCTGCTCTAGAGCATATATCCACCTCTCCAGGGTCTCCTCAACCTGCTCCCTACTCTCACTACAGATCACAATATCTTCAGCAAACATCATAGCCCACGGGGACTCCTGTTTAATCTCATCTGTCATCCTGTCCATCACCACTGCAAATAAGAAAGGGCTCAGAGCCGATCCCTGATGTAATCCCACCTCCACCTTGAATACATCTGTCATTCCTACCGCAGACCTCACCACCGTCACACTTCCCTCATACATATCCTGTACAACTGTTACATATTTCTCTGCTGCTCCCGACTTCCTCATACAATACTACAACTCCTCTCAAGGCACCCTGTTATATGCTTTTTCCAGGTCCACAAAGACGCAATGCAACTCCTTCTGACCTTCTCTATATTTCTCCATGAACACCCTCAGAGCAAACATTGCATCCGTGGTGATCTTTCCTAGCTTCCTCTACTCTTTCCCACAATTTCATACTGTGGCTCATCAATTTTATTCCCCTGTAGTTACTACAGCTCTGCACACCCCGCTTATTCTTAGAAATCGGTACTAGTACACTTCTTCTCCACTCCTCAGGCATCCTTTCACTTTCCAAGATTCCATTAAACAATCTGGTTGAAAACTCCACTGCCATCTCTCCTAAACACCTCTATGCTTCCACAGGTATGTCATCGAGACCAACGGCCTTTCTGTTCTTTATCCTCTTCATAGCTGTCCTTACCTCCTCCTTGCTAATCAGTTACACTTCCTAATTCACTATCTCCACATCATCCAACCTTCTCTCTCTTTCATCCTGTTTGATCATCAGCCTCTCAAAGTACTCTTTCCATCTACTCAACACACCCTCCTCACTTGTGAGTACGTTTCCATCTTTATCCTTTATCACCATAACCTGCTGCACATCTTTCCCAGCTCAGTCTCTGTGTCTAGCCAATCAGTACAGGTCCTTTTCTCCCTCCTTTGTGTCCAACCTCTCATTCGACTTATCATGCACCTTTTCTTTAGCCTTCGCCACCTCTCTCTTCACCTTACACCTTATCTCCTTGTACTCTTGTTTACTTTCTGCATGTTTCTGACTATCCCACTTCTTTGCCAACTTTTTCCTCTGCATACTCTCCTGTACTTCCCCATTCCATCACCAGGTTTCCTTTTCCTCCTTCCTTGGTCCAGATGTCACACCAGGCACCCTTCTTGCTGACAACCCTTACTACTTCTGTTGTAGTTGCCCAGCTGTCTGGTAACTCTTCACTGTCACCCAGTGCCTGTCTCACCTCCTTCCTAAAATCAACCTTGCAGTCTTCCTTTTTCAACTTCCACCATTTAATACTTGTCTCTGCCTTTACTCTCCTCCTCTTCTTGATCTCCAACGTCATTCTACAGACCACCATCCTATGCTGCCTAACTACACGTTCTCCTGCCACCACTTTGAAGTCTTCAATCTCCACCAGATAGGCCATCCTGCACATATAGTTCAAGTTCAAAGTTTATTGTCATGTGCACAGTAAGGAAACATGTTTCCCTGTACAATGAAATTCTTTCTTTACTATCCAATGCTGTGCAATGGTTAACACAAAATGCCAATGGTTAACAAACCAACGTATAAAGATAAACATAAATAATAAGTAGCAAACAGATAATAAGTAACACAGGCAGCATAAAGTATAAAAACAGAATAGAAGTATAAAGTGTAATGTGCAGGTAAGTGTGTGATAGACAAGTCAAATACAGTTGTGTGAGGTAGATAGAATGAGGTGAACTATGGTTATAAACTGCAGTCAGTTATTTAGGAGTCTAATGGCCTTGGGAAAGAAAGAGTTCTTTAGCCTGGAAGTCCTGCATTTCATTTTTCTATATGTCCTGCCTGAGGGTAGAAGTGTGAACAGTTCGTGTTGGGGGTGGGTGGGGTCCTCAAGGATTGAGGCAGTTCTCCTTCAGACTCTGCAGTTGTAGATGCTATGCAGAGAGGGCAGTGGGGTCCTGGTGATCTTCTCAGCAGTCTTTACCAGTCTCTGCAGGCGTCTGCGGTCCATAGCAGTAGTGTTGCCGTACCACACGGTGATGCAGCTGGTCAAGATGCTCTCAACAATGCAGCTATAAAAGTTGCCAAGGATCTTAGTCATCATACCAAACTTCCTCAGCCTCCACAGAAAGTACAACCGCTGTTGAGCCCTCTTGACCAGCTGTGCGGTGTTAAGTGTCCAAGTGAAGTCCTCACTGATGTAGAGGCCCAGGTATTTAATGCTGCTCACCCTCCCCACTTTAAGTCCTCGGATGAACAGTGGCCGGTGAGGTCACCTCTCCTTCCTCATGTCCACTATCATCTCCTTCGTCTTGTCTGTGTTGAGGGTGAGGTTGTTGTCCTCACACCATCACATCAGACTGCCCACCTCCCTCCTGTAGGCCGCCTCATCCCCACCAGTAATGCGTCCTATCACTGCGGTGTCGTCTGTGAACTTTAGGATAATTTTATCTTTGTGGGAGGCGACATAGTCATAGGTGAACAGGGTGTAGAGGATGGGGCTGAGGATCCATCCCTGTGTTTGTGATAATGGTGACTTAAATCCTATTACCAATCCTGACAGACTGGGGCCTGCCAATCAGAAAGTCTAGGAGCTAGTCACAGAGGGTGGGGTGCAGGCCAAGTGCAGACAGTTTATGGGTGAGTTTATGGGGGATAACCATGTTAAAGGTGGAGCTGTAGTCAACAAAGAGCATCCTGATGTAGGGGTCTTTGTTTTCCAGTTGGGAGAGGGAATAATGTAGTGCGGCCGCGATGGCATCTGAGGTGGACCTGTTGGGCCGGTAGGCATACTGCAGGGGGTCCATGGTGTCCGGTATGCTGTTTTGAATGTGGGCCAGCACCACTCTCTCAAAACACTTCATGATGATTGGAGTGAGTGCTACCGGCCTGTAATTATTCAGGCAGGTGGGTGGGCTTTTTTTTAGCAAGGGGGACGATGATCGTAGTCTTAAAGCAGGACGAAATGATGCTCTGACTGAGGGAAAGGTTCAAGATGGAGAAGAGAACATCAGCCAGCTCATTGGCACATGCTCTAAGAGCTCACCCAGGGATGATGTCTGGTCCAGCTGCCTTACGGAGGTTGTTCTTCCTTAGTGCTTTGTGTACCGGACCTGAAGCGACCGTTTTGGGGTTGGATGGTCCAGGTGTGTGTGCCTCCACTCTGTGCTGTTGCTGGATGTTCCAAAGTGGGTGTAGAAAGTGTTGAGATCATCAGGCAGACTGTCTGTGGAGTTGATTGTGCTGGTGGTGGTCCTATAGTCTGTGATGTGCTGAAGGCCCTGCCACATACTCTCAGAGTCAGTAGTAGAATAGCAGCCCTCCAGCTTCTCTCTGTACTGCCTCTTGGCTGCTGTGATGGTTTTTCTTAGTCCGTACTTCGCAGCTTTGTACTCCGTCTCAGTGCCTGATCTAAATCCAAGAGAGCTGGCACGCAGCATGTGGCATACTTGACTGTTTATCCAGGGCTTCTCGTTGGGGAACCTCCTGACTGGTGTTTTGGGCACGATGTTGTCAATACAGGTGCTAATGTACCCAGTCACGTACTCAGCATAGTCCTGTATGCTGACAGAAGAGTCCTCCAGAGTGGCTGCAACCCTAAACACGTCCCAGTCTGTCTTAGCGAAACAGTCCTGCAGGGTGCTCTCAGTCCCTGGGGTCCAAAGTTTACTTGCTTAATAATAGGGTTTGTTTGTTTCAGCCTTTGTCTGTAGGCTGGGTACAGGAACAGAGAGATGTAATCCAAGAGTCCGAAGTGGGGGCAGGGTGCAGCCCTGTATGCACCGCGTATGCTGCTGTAAACATGATCCAGTGTATTCTTCTCATGGGTGGGAATGTTCACGTGTTGGTGGTATTTAGGACGTACAGTCCGTAAATTGCACCGACTAAAGTCACCAGCTGCGATAAAAACAGCATCGGGATGATGTCATGGAGTTTGCCGAGTGCTGCCGTGGAGTTAGCTGGGGGGGGGTGGGGGGTTAAGGGGTTGATGTAAACAGCGGCCAAAAACACAGCAGTGAATTCCCTTGGTAGATAACAGGATCGGCATTTCAGCAGTAAAAACTCCCCATCTTGTGAGCAGTGCTTATAAACAGTCCGTACGTCTCCACACCACGAGTTGTTAAAAAACACACATACACTCCTCCCTTTAGCCTTACCGGAGGCTGCGGTGTGGTCTCCTCAGTGCACGGAGTGTGTCTGTAGCTTAAAGGCGCATTCTGGAACTTTGTCCGAAAGCCAGGTCTCTGTGAAAGTTTCACTGCAGCACTCTCTTATTTCCCGTTGCGCTGTAATCCTGGCTCTTAGCTCATCCAGTTTGTTTTCCAGAGACCGCACGTTGGCTAGCAAGAGGGTGGTTAGCAGTGGTCGACTAGCGCAGGCTTTCAGCCTAGTGTGGAGCACTCCCCTCTATTGCTTCACTTGTGTCGCTGTCTCCAGAGCACTCTCCTGGGGTCAGCTTGGTCACTTGAGCTCGGTGCTACGGGGTCTTCCTGGGTGTGGTCGTGGTGTTGGCTGCAGGAGCAAACAATGAATTGTAGCTCAGATGGCATAAAACCGGTAAATTTCTGGGGACTGTGTGAGTTAGCAATGTCCAGCAATGCCTGTCTGCTGTATGATAGTAGTGCAAAGCATTTGTACACTGTAGAGAAGGCGAAAAACAAAAACACAAACCAAAACAAAAAATGGCATGGAGCGCAGCGAGCAAACACGTCTGCCACGGAGGGCGCCATGCTAGAAACAATTAAAAAAAAAAAAAAAAATCAGGGGAGAGTGCAAACACAGGCTCCCACTACCACAAATTATGCAGTTGAGTTTCCTGCATTTGGTGAAATCGCAGGGGTCAGCACATCTGGAGTCCAATAGATGAGCCTCGCCCTGGGAGAACCACCTTGGTAATCATGGTATCTCCCCTGCCAGGTAAGATGTACCTGTGTACATCTTCCTCCACTCTTGTACATCACCCTATGTTCCTCCCTTTTCTTAAAATATGTATTCACCACAGCCATGTCCATCCTTTTTGCAAAATCCACTATAACCTGACCTTCTTCATTCCTCTCCTTGACACCATACCTGCCCATCACCTCCTCATCTCCTCTTTTCCCTTCACCAACATGCCCACTGAAATCTGCTCCAATTACCATTCTCTGTCCCTTGGGTACACTGTCCATCACTTCATTCATAATGATCACTCTGTCTGACACTCTTTTCACCTCCAAAATACTCTTGACATACTATTCCTTCATTTCTCCTCCCATCCACACCAAGGTAGAACAATCTGAATCCACCGCTGATCCACCTGGCCTTACTCCAACTGAGAGATAATGGTGTGGGGCTGTTTTTCAGGGTTTAGACTAGGCCCCTTACTTCCAGGAAGGGCAGTCTTAATGCTCCAGCATACCGAGACATTTTAGACAATGCTATGCTTCCAACTTTGTGGAAACAGTTTGGGGAAGGCCCTTTTCTTTTCCAGCATGACTGTGCCCCAGTGCACAAAGTCAGGTCCACAAAGACACGGTTGGATGTCTTCAGAGTGGAAGAACTTGACTGGCCCACACAGAACTCTGACCTCAATCCCACTGAACACCTTTGGGATGGACTACATCAATGCCTAACCTCACTCCAAATGCTTGTGAATCTCACTCCAAAATCTTGTTGAAAGGCTTCCAAGAAGAATGGAAGCTGTTATAGCTGCGAAGGGGGAACCAACTCCATATTAAAGTTTATATATTTGAACCATATATTATATAAAAATACAGGTGGAAATCCACTGCAACAAAATTCATGGGACCAAAAAAATATTTTGTTATAACCGAAATTCCGTCTGTACTGATAACCATTCTTACTCTTGGGAAGTAGGCCAACAATATCTAACCCAACCCTTTCAAAAGGAAGATCCAAAATAGGCATTTGAGAGAAGACAGCCATAGCAGGTCTATGAACAGAAACAACTTGACAGTTGGGGCAGGCTCTATAAAATTGCTCCACATTTTGGCCCATATTCAGCCAATAAAAGTGTTTCGAAATGCAATCCCTTGTCTTCTTTGTGCCGAGATGACCCCCAAAGACATGGGCGTTGACCGTCCCTTTATGCCCAGTCTAGACCATCATCTGTTCAATCAGCCCTCCCCTAATGCAATCAGAAATTACCTGATATAAGGAATCATCCTTAATCAAATAGTGTGGTGTTTTGAAATTTGGGCCCTCCCACAACATACAGAAAGCACTGTTTGTTACATGTGCTTATTTAAATGCAAAGTCTAAGCTGTCGTTGGCCCGTTGTAGTCTGGGAAACTCTGTTGCCGTGTCAGTCCCCACTTCCCCAGGGCCTGATGCAGCATACCGCTTTTCTCCAGTCATTGCTTCTCCATCTCTCAAAGCTGCTGTCTGGCTTGTGGAGTCTGAAGGTGCAAACGCCTGATGCAAACAGCCTTGCATTTGTCCTGGACTGTCAGATGACTATTGTTAAAAAAAAATTTCCGTAAACTAAAAATAATGAACAAAACCAAAATAAAAAACTAAAACTAAATGAAACTATTAAAGTAGCTGTAAAGACTAAGTGAAATAAAATAATTTACTAAAAATATTTGTAGTTTTCATTTTTTAATAACTATTCCTGCCGTTAGTCTTTAGCCCTTGTAACTTTTAACTCTAAAACAGAAAGTAATCTACCATGACCCTCCTGCACATAGTCATCCAGTAAAAGGCGGCTGGTGACAGAGGGCGGGTGTTTACACAGCACTTGTAGTGATAGAGCAAGCTGAACATGGGCGTGTAAAGTGAGTGAAATAGAAAGCAATTTACTGTGTTATAACAGTGACAGTTATTCCGGAGTGATAGTGAAAGCATGATAGATTCTGCTCCAAGTGTTAATGAAGAATACTAAAGTGATGATTTTGCTTTGAATGTGCTCGGTAACTTTCAAAGCTGATGTTCACTGGATCTCCAAGTGAGAAGACAGAGGTATTAAACACACAAGAGAGAAGTATTAAATACAGATAATTCCTTACAAAATTTCAGTCTGTTCATAAATGATGGCATGCTAGCTATAATTCAGATTGAGCCCAAGATACAGTATGTACACAGTAACTATTAAACAGCAGCACACACAAAGCCAATTCCAGGCTGCATATATGAGTCTGACATCCGTTATGATGAGCTGCTGCCTTTCTTTGCACTTCTTGTATATCAAGATGCATTTCAAATGCCTGAATCGGAATGTGCTAATCAACAAAACCTTTACAGTATGGACAGAAAAATCCCGAGTGAATAACGTTTCAGTTTATTTCTCAGGAGTCTGCATTTTGTTGACAATAATTCAACTGCCACTTCACACAGGAGAAATCCTTTTTGAAAATAAAACGGCACTGATCGAAAGATTGACAAGGTCAACATATACGATCAACATATTATTGCTGACCAATCACTTTTGCTTTAAAAAAGTCGTTTAACAACAAAGCAATACAAACCTTGTACAATTCCTGAGCTGGCAATGACTCTACTGAATTACAGGTAGGCCTGCCAACTGGTGAAAAACTAAACATACTAATACGTAAAATGTTAGAGCTTTAACTAACAAGGCGTTTTTTCTCAACGATCTTATTAGTGATAGAAAAATAGATTTTATTGAAATGTGGCTTAGCTCAGATGGCGCAGCTGTATTAATCGAATCTGCGCCTCCGGATTACAGTTTTACTCGTGCAGATCGCCAAGGAAAGAAAGGCGGTGGCTTGGAAAACATTTACTCAAACCGGTTAAAATGTAAAGATGTCAGTTTTGGTAAATTCAACTCCTTTGAGTATCTCGCTGTTGTTATTCATGGAGATTCTCATGTTCTAGTATTATCCGTGTATAGACCTCCTAAATTCAACGCGTCTTTCTTTGAGGAATTCTCTGACTTAATGTCAATTTTAATTACGAACTATGACACACTCTTAATAGTCGGCGACTTTAATTTTCATATAGATAATCAGTGTGACCAAAAAGTAAAAGAATTTATGAACCTCCTGGACTCTTTTGATTTGAGACAGCTCGTTAATCAGCCTACACATAAAGCAGGTCATACGTTAGACTTAGTGATTACTAAAGGACTAAAAGTTGATATAAAACAGGTCATTGATACGGGTCTATCAGACCATTTTCTTCTACTTTTTAATATAGAAATAATGATAGAAAACACTCATGAGAAGCATATTGTTAAAAAACGCTTCATTGACTCATCAGCAGCTTTAAAACTTACAAACATTCTAAGCAATCAGTCCGTTTATAGTGCCAACTATAATAGCGAGGATAATGTAAATAATAAGGTGGAAAGATTTAATACTAAGGTGAGAGCTGCTGTTGACATAGTTGCACCTGAAAAGACAGTTAAAAAATCTTCTAGCATTGTTATACCATGGAAGACCCAAAGAGTGTCTGATTTAAAGAGAACATGCCATAGAACTGAGCGTAAATGGAGGAAGACTAAACTAACTATCCACTATGAAATATGAAAAGTTAAAATAACAGAATACAATAACACAGTCCGTCTTGAGAGGCGCTGCTATTTCTCTAAGATTATAAATAACAATGCTAGTAATCCCAGAGTCTTATTCTTAACGATTGATCGTCTGTTAAACCTAAGTAACTCAAAGGAATGCCTCCTAAGTACTTCAAGTAAAACCTGTGAGGCTATCGCTGTATTTTTCAATCAAAAAATTAATGATATTCGAAATAACATAGTATATCTCCCCAACACTAAGGATCCTCCTAAACCCCAGTATTCCGTTATAAACAAATTGAACTCTTTCACTAGGATAGATTTACCTGATTTACATAAAATAATTTCTCAAATGAAACCTTCCACCTGTGTCCTTGACCCAATACCAACAAATTTTTTCAAAGAAGTATTGGGCGTGCTAATTGATAATGTTCTTGACATAGTAAATTCGTCATTAGATACGGGGGTCTTCCCAGACTGTCTTAAGACTGCTGTAGTTAAACCTCTACTTAAGAAAAATAACCTCGACCCCTCTGCTCTTGAAAATTATAGACCCATCTCTATCCTGCCTTTCTTAAGTAAAATTCTAGAGAAGGCAGTCATTATGCAGTTAAATGAGCACCTTAATAAACATGCTATTCTTGATAAATTTCAGTCAGGTTTTAGAACAAATCACAGCATAGAAACTGCACTCGTTAAAGTAGTAAATGATTTGCGGGTAAATGCAGACAGAGGCCATTTATCTGTTCTCATCCTCTTTGATCTGAGTGCCGCATTTGACACCATTGATCATAATATTCTTAAAAATCGCCTTAGTCAGTGGGTGGGCCTCTCTGGCAGTGTCTTAAATTGGTTTGAATCCTACCTGGCAGGGAGAAAATTCTTTGTTAGTTGTGGTAATTACAACTCAAAGACACGATATCCTATATGGTGTTCCACAAGGCTCTATCCTGGGTCCGCTGCTCTTCTCAATCTACATGCTTCCATTAGGTCAGATTATCTCAGGGCACAACGTGAGCTACCACAGCTATGCTGATGACACACAACTGTATTTATCAATTGCACCTGATGACCCCAAATCTCTTGATTCACTAACACAATGTCTGACTTGTATTTCAGAATGGATGAATAGTAACTTTATCAAGTTAAATAAAGAGAAAACTGAAATCTTAGTGATTGGCAATAATGGATACAATGAGGCTATTAGAAATAAACTGGAAGCATTAGGATTAAAAGTCAAAACGGAGGTAAAAAGCTTAGGGGTAACTGTTGACTGTAATCTAAATTTTAAATCGCATATTAATCAGATCACTAGGACAGCATTTTTTCACTTAAGAAACATAGCAAAAGTTAGACCTCTTATATCACTGAAAGATGCTGAGAAATTAGTTCACGCGTTTCTTTTCAGTCGACTAGATTACTGTAACGCAATCCTCTCAGGACTACCCAAAAAAGACATAAATCGTTTGCAACTAGTGCAGAATGCAGCTGCTAGAATCCTTACCAGGAAAAGAAAATCCGAGCACATCTCTCCAGTTTTGATGTCACTACACTGGTTACCTGTGTCATTCAGGATTGACTTTAAAATTTTGCTTATGGTTTATAAAGCCTTAAATAATCTCGCCCCATCCTATATATCGGAATGTCTGACGTCTTATATTCCAAATCGCAACCTCAGATCCTCAACTGAGTGTCTCCTTAGAATTCCAAGAGCAAAACTTAAAAGAAGTGGTGAGGCGGCCTTCTGCTGTTATGCACCTAAAATCTGGAATAGCCTGCCAGTAGGAATTTGCCAGGCTAATACAGTGGAGCACTTTAAAAAACTGCTGAAAACACATTACTTTAACATGGCCTTCTCATAACTTCACTGTAATTTAATCCTGATACTCTGTATATCCAATTCATTATAATAACTATTCATGGTGGCTCTAAAATCTGTATTAACCCCTACTCTCTCTTCTGTTTCCTTTTCCAGTGTCCTTTTGGTGGTGTCTTGCGCCACCACCATCTACTCTATTAATTTATTTTTTAAATTGTATTTTTGGAAACTGTTCTGAGGACATATGGAAGTAAGAATTTCATTGTGCTACTTACTCATAACAATAAAGTAGACTTGACTAGTGTCACAGTCCAAAAGTTTGTTTTAAAAAATATTTAGTAAAAGTTAAAGGCAAATAATGCACACAAGAATAAAGAAGAAAATAGTTATACACGTAGAATAAAAGGCAAAAAAAAGGAAAAATGTATCTTCTATAAACTTAGCTTTTCTTGAAAAACTTTAGTTATTTCTATACTTAAAGGTTCTTAATTTCTTCTTCTGTGTGCCTTAAGCGTATAGTATGATACTTAAATAAACAAGTTTTCTTTACGTGTTACTTCACACATTCAAAGAGCCCGTAGGCCATCAAGCACGGTCACGTGCACCAGCACGATCACGAGCATGGTTAAAAACTGTATGCCTCTACACCTTACACATGGCAAGGCTGTCACTAACTCCACCACCATCTACTCTAAGTACCATGATGTTCCAACAATGATGGATGGATTAAAAGCTAGAAGTCTGTATGACCATCAGCATCAAGTGACTCCGTGAGAACCCTAACTACAAAGAGGACTATTTCATTTATGTTAGGTAGAATGCCCAAAGGGGACTGGGCGGTCACGTGGCCTGGAACCCCTACAGATTTTATTTTTTTCTCCAGCTTTCTGGAGTTTTTTTTTGTTTTTTCTGTCCACCCTGGCCATCGGACCTTACTCCTTTTCTATGTTAACTAATGTTGTCTTATTTTAATTTCTTATTTTGTCTTTTATTTTTCTTTTCTTCATTATGTAAAGCACTTTGAGCTACTTTTTGTATGAAAATGTGCTATATAAATAAATGTTGTTGTTGTTGTTTTTAAATTTACATTCACAGCCCAAAATACACGATATTGTGAAAATAATCGAGTAGCAGAATTATGTTTTAAAATAATTGTCCCCCTTTTTCGATTTTTTTCTCTATCTCAAGATAGATAGTTGAAATATCATATTCATTTTGTTCTTAACATCAGCCATATCATACATATTGCATACCAGGGATTTTTCCTGCCTTGCATCCCAAAGCTGCTCAGTTAGGCTCCAGGGTTCCTCTGATCCTGCTCTGGGATAAGCGGGCTTAGAAAATGTTTGCTCCTAATTTCAGATGCTGTTTCTGTTGTTTTGTGGCGGTCCATACACCTATTGCCTGATCTTACTCTGCTCATTAAGGGTTTATTGTTCTTATGCATGGGCTATTCAAGTCTCACTACCCCTAACCTTAACACTACATGCTTGCTTCCCTCAGTAGATCTAGGTGGTCTGCCCACTGATTCAAGCCTAAGAGCCCTGTTCTTCCTAAGCCCCCATGATTTTCATGATCACACCTATCAAAACACAGTAGAATCTATTTTCTGATTTCTGATATCTTTTCAGGCCTGGAGGTGGAAAAATTCTGTCTAGAAATTGTATGTTCCTGGAATAAGAGATCAATATGGCTGGTAGAAAATAACAAAGCCTAGTATTGGAGATTTTTGAATGTAATATTGAAAGCATTCATTATAAGCACATTGCCTTGGAGCAGGATATGTTGTGTGCTGTAGACACTTAGAAAAAAAAAAACACTTAAACCTTAAAATTTCACATAAATTTCATTAGTAATTGGAACATTCTGGTCAAGAAAAGGAAAACATGAAAAGTAGCAGCAGTCAGCTCACATTTGTTCAGCACAAATTACATAGAAAATATTTTAAAAAATCTAAAATTATATAACATTGTTCATATTCAGTATCTGGTTTTGATTATACTTGTTTTAATTCGACAAAAACAAAACCAGATTAAAACATTAAACTCATATCAAATCCAAACCTGTTAAGTTTACAGTTCTGCCTAATTGTGACACAAAACTGAACTCCGTAGTAGCTCTTTAACCACACCATAATTACCACAACTAAAACTGAAACTAATAGATATACAAATAAAATAGAAAAGTCTTTGTGAAATAAAAAGTAAATTAAATCCAAAGATACATGATGAAGGAAAACTAAAACTAAACTGAATTTCCAAGTAAGGTCAGAAAAAATATAGAAATAAAAACTAATATAAAAAGGCAAAACTATAATAACCTTAATGAGAGATCATCCCCTACCTCACTGGACAAATCAGATTCAATCTCTAAGCTGGCTTCTTAACCAACATTGTCAGCAGCGTGCCCATCCCTCTAGTACATTTATATTACAGAAAGAGGTGCTCTGCAGGTGGCTAGGATGTGTGGGAAGAGGGCATTCCTGTTCCTTATTAAAAGAGGCCAGGGTGCAGTATCTGATATGGCAGTCCAAACTTTAAAGGTTCTCCCATTAAATTTCAGAGGGAGTAACATAGTCTCAAATTCTTTAACGTCTCCATGAACACAGCAAACATTCACCCAGTCCGTCTTTGAGTAGGGAATCGGCCTAAGCAAGTAATGGCGGACTATGCAGAGGTCACTATTTGAGCCCAACAGGGCTGGGATTTCGCGTCAAGTGAACTTAACAGAGTCACTAAAATTGTCTGTCTAAAACACCCCGGGGAAAATCTGCGACCTACATACCTGGGCCAGACTGAAATCTATGGACTGTGCAGGTGAAGAATGGCACTTCCAAACCTGATGCCCAGGTTGATCACAGCGAAACCACCTGCATTTAATCTCAGCTGTGGAGTTCCTGCAATAGCGCCTTTTACCTGTGGCGTCAATTTGTGTGCCCCCAGCAGTGGCATCAGCGACTCTAGGAGCTTGGGTCTGAGCAGGAGAAACCAAGGCAGAGAGTGGCAGCAGACATTGTCCTGAGGAAAGGCAAAGATGAGGTGGAGGCTGCAACCTGTAGCTTCGGTGATTGGCCATTGGGCAGGGACACAATTGTTGGGTCGAAGTTGGTGCCAAGTTAAGATAGCCCCATTATTACCATGTGGCCTGGGTGCCTTCCAGTCTGCGAGTCAGGTCTAGCAGTGAGTGGACATTGTGCAGGAGCATCTCATCACAAAGGTTTTCGTTTATCCCTGACAATACTACATCAATAGCGAGCTTTTCTACAATGCGCTCAAAGGTGTCTCCACAAAACCAGCTTTGTATCAGGTTCACAAAGTCCTGTACCTCTCCCCAGATGGAGTGATCCGGATCAATCTGCCACAGCCAAAAACTGCCATCTCTTGGCCAAAGGGCTGATGGTCATACGGAGGAGGGTCTGTTCCTTCAGGAAGTCATAATCATTAAGCCTTTCATGAGGAAGGTTTTGCATGACCTGTAGGGCCTCCTCAGTCAAAATGGGGGCCAAAATAGCTGCCCATCCTCTCTTGTCCCAGCACATCATTGATGCCGTTCGTTCAAAACAGAATAGGAAACAGTCTGGGTCATCCAAAGGAGCCATCTTCACCAGCACATCACTGGAACAGGCAAGGGCAGGGGCGCCAGCAGGAGCCTCATCTGGCTCTGGTGTGAGCGGAGCATCATGCGTCTATTGAGGATCCATTGGTGCAAGACCCCACTCCTGGGACCATGTGACATGTGAGTCACTGTCTTGCACCCGAGAGAAAACAGTAAGTCCAATAATTTCAAGAAAACCAACTTTAATCCAATCATAACAGGAACAGTCAGGGTATTTACTCAAACGGAAGCTACCATTTCAATACAAACATACACAGCAAACAAGCAGTGACGGGGACAGATCAGACGTAGGGTTAGAATGTTCCCTGCATCAACCACCAAGACATGTTACACAGGGAGGATGCGAACTTGCAGTTGCATCAGTGGCACCGTGAACTCGCAATCTTCCCAGTGACAGAAAAGCAACCCTCAACAGACAAGCCAAAAGTCGTTTTGAGTAAATTTTTAAATTTCTCTTTCCTTAGAAATGTGCTCTCTTGTTGCATTCATAATTTCATTCACAGATTTGCTTTTTTGTCTTATAGGAATCCGCTGGCAACTGACTTAGTGATTGTAAACTGACTTGTTTCACTTTTCCTGTCATGCTACACGTCAAAAGAAGCAGCGGATTGTCTATTCAAACACTTTGTATATACTAGTGTGGCTGCTCTTGAGCTGTGCAAAAATGTTGCTTGTGTTGCCACCCTTTGCATCAATGTGCCACTGGCAAATTTCATATATTACATTAATTTGGTCAATGTGTGTAATTTACGAATTCTCTTCTTTGCTACCAGGGTGTATTTCTCCTCCTTCCGTTACTAATTGAGACAGAAGTAATGTTTTTGTTTTGTAAGCACACTTGTACACCCAACAATGAGAGCATGTTGTAAATTGTTGAGTTTACAGCCATGTTATTCCTCCGGGTCGGTCAGCTGAAACAGCAATATTTTATTAATAGAATTATGATTCACGCATAAGTGTAAAGGTAGTAAACAATCATTAAATACCATTAAAACTAAAAATCCTTATCACTGTGTGAAACCAATACCAGTATACTGGTATGGGCAATATGCCACACAGCACTAATTCAGGTTATCTGGAATGCCTGAATTAATTTAAAGATAAACTCTTTGTGAAATGAGCTTCAACTAACTGAACACTGCCTTTGAAGTCACATGCATCTTGTTAAATTTAATTACAAATGTGTAATTAGCAACTACACAGACAGAAGTGAACTGAAGTTTTCTTCAGATTATAAGTCTCACTCATTTAAATTCCAGTACATTCAACTAGAAGAGGATTCACTGATGTGGTTGAAGGACCATGCATCAGAGCTACCTTGTCAAAGTTGCCAGGAAGCTTTTATACATTCCAGAAACTATTGTAACACTAGATAAACATTTCTGTGCCAGTGGATACACTGTCTCCCATCACAGGTCACAGATTAAATTTGACAAAAGAAAATATGTTGTAATATTTAAATTTTAATTTACAATACATAAAACTGAATGATATAGGAGGTTAGGCCAAAAGTACTTTATTGGTTTATGAAGATATGTAAATTGCTGCTGTTCAATTGATTTGTTTATATTTGTGATCTCTTAATGATAGCAATTTCATACCTGAGAGGTTTATGTGGGTACTTTGACACTGTTAAAAATCTGCATTTTGCATGTTTATTTGTGGTTATTGCAAACTGTACTGTGCTCTTCATCTAAATTATTTGTGGTTTATTCTTGTAGATTTATAGAATCTAAGATTAAAACAACTGGTTTAAAACATCACAGCAAGTGAATTTTTGTTTTTAAATGTCAATAATTTATGTTCTGTATTAATACTAGCATAATACCCATGCTTCGCAGCAGCGAAGTACTGCTTTAAAATTTAAAATAATAAACTGAGGGAAAATATACCAATAATTATTTGTTAAGGATTTCTTTGTATACCATGTTGTCAGTTCGCCCCTCCGGTTGTAATATGACCAAGCTGTGCACTGCGCTTACTCTTGAGCATGCAATATATAGTTGGCCATGTCAAAAGCAAATCAAGAACGGCAAGACTGCATCAGCTGCAGAGCTCAGCTCGGAGCGAAATGAAGTGAATGAAATGAGGTGAATGGGAGGGGAGATGATCACGTGACTCCCCCACCCCCCTTAACTCTCCATCCCTCCACAAACACACAAAGACAGTCTCTCGGATCCCAACTCTCCTTTCGCACACCACGTCTACTAAACACTAAAAAACACTAAGTAGAAACACTAAAGGAAAAAATGCTACTCAGTAAGTAGCACATCTACTAAACAGTAAATCAGTAAAGGAGAATTGACTAAACACTAAGGAACAAGAACAGCAAGACCGCGTCAGCTGCGGAGCTCAGCTCGGAGCGAAATGAAGTGAATGAAATGAGGTGAATGGGAGGGGAGATGATCACGTGACTCCAACACCCGCCTTAACTCTCCATCCCTCCACAAACACACAAACACAGTCTCTCAGATCTCAACTCTCCTTTATATATATATATATATATATATATATATATATATATATATATATATATATAGATAGATAAAATATAGTGAACCTACTTCAATGTGCATTACAATTTTTTTTTGTTTTGTTTTTAATTACCACATTTTAACAGTACCATGTAGGGAAATTTTTATATCATCCTATCCCTAGTTGTCAAATTATAACATTCAAAAAAGTGCATTCCATGGACTTTGTAAATAAATAAAAAACTCACATAGGATTTTAAACCCAGTCCTAAAGACATTACAAAATAAAAATAAAAAATTCCTTTTGGCTGGAAGAGAACCCAAGGACTTTGAATAGGGTAACAATGCTGCATGCTCATTGGCTGGAAGTCTACATCAACTATTCACGGCTGACCTTCATGTATCAGGTAAGAATATTTTTTCTTAGTTGTCTACCAGCAATCCAATTTTGATGTTGACGTTGTTAAAAGAAAGTATTGCCTTTGACTGCTCCCTTTTCCTCCATTTTTGACTAAACTATATTAGTCTTGCTTACTCAAGGGAGAGGCTTTGAAAAAAAAGTTTTCTTCTGTGTCCTCAAGGCACAAGCGTCTTCTGTAGGCTCACTGTTTTTAAAATGGTTTGTGTTTTATTTTTCAGGTTTTAGTTTTACTTTTTTTAAAAGACATAACTCCTTCAAGATGACCCAAGCTATCCCCATCAAAAGGGAGAAAAAGGAAGGCTAATAAAAGTTCAAAATTAATTGACATATATGGAATAGATAGATAGATAGATACAGTGCACTGTACACATTTATGAAATTTAAATATCTCCAACTGAAAAGCACTGGCAACTTTGCAAACTCATCCATCTTAAAACAAACAAACATTCTGCTTGAGTTCAATTAAAAAATTGTTTACCGTTTCAATTTTACCTTAAGATCTGTCACTTCAACTTCTACATTCTATCTTTTACTCATTTGACTGCCACTCATGACAACACAACAGTGAAACACCTACAGTTATGCACGGTAAAGAAAATATATCTCGCTGCATGACATGGGAGTGGTCTGGGTGAGATTGTAAGTGGGGTTGAATGGCCGAGTGTTACCATATAAGGAAGGTATGACATTATCTGTGTATTTATATATAATAATATTCTTTATTCAATCTTCTTTTTCTTTTGGCGGCTCCCGTTAGGGGCCGCCACAGCGGATCATCTTCTTCCATATCTTTCTATCCTCTGCATCCTGTTCTGTTACAACCATCACCTGTATGTCCTCTCTCACCACATCCATAAACCTTCTCTTAGGCCTTCCTGTTTTTCTCTTGCCTGGCAGCTCTATCCTTAGCACCCTTCTCCCAATATACTCAGCATCTCTCTTCTGCACATGTCCAAACCAGTGCAATCTCGCCTCTCTGACTTTGTCTCCAAACCGTCCAACTTGTGCTGACCCTCTAATGTTCTCATTTCTAATCCTATCCATCGTCGTCACACCCAATGCAAATCTTAGCATCTTTAACTCTGCTACCTCCAGCTCTGTCTCCTGCTTTCTAGTCAGTGACACCGTCTCCAACCCATATAACATAGCTGGTCTCATTACCGTCCTGTAGACCTTCCCTTTCAGTCTTGCTGATATCCTTCTGTCTCAAATTACTCCTGACACTCTTCTCCACCCATTCCACCCTGCCTGCACTCTCTTTTTGACCTCTCTTCCACAATCCCCATTGCTCTGTACTGTTGATCCCAAGTATTTAAACTCATCCAAGTTCGCCAACTCTAATCCTTGCATCCTCACCATTCCACTGACCTCCCTATCATTTACACACATGTATTCTGTCTTGTTCCTACTGACCTTCATTCTTCTCCTCTCTAGAGCCTTATTTCCACCTCTCCAGGGTTTCCTCAACCTGCTCCCTACTATCACTACAGATCACAATGTCATCAGCAAACATAATAGTCCATGGGGACTCCTGTCTAATCTCGTCTGTCAACCTGTCCATCACCATTGCAAACAAGAAAAGGCTCAGAGCTGATCCCTGATGTAATCCCACCTCCACCTTGAATGCATCCATCACTCCCACGATAGACCTCACCACAGTCACACTTCCCTCGTACATATCCTGTACAACTCTTACATACTTCTCTGCCACTTCCGACTTCCTCATACAATACGAGAACTCCTCTCAAGGTACCCTGCCATATGCTTTCTCCAGGTCCACAAAGATGCAATACATCTACTTCTGGCCTTCTCTATACTTCTCCATCAACACCCTCAGAGCAAACATCACTTCTGTGGTGCTCTTTCTTGGCAGGAAACCATACTACTGCTCTCTAATCATCACCTCACTTCTTAACCTAGCTTCCACTACTGTTTCCCATAACTTCATGCTGTGGCTCATCAATTTTATCCCCCTGTAGTTACTATAGTCCTGCACATCCCCCTTATTCTTAAATATCAGCACCAGTACCCTTTCTCCACTCCTCAGGCATCCTCTCAATTTCTAAGATTCCATTAAACAATCTGGTTAAAAACTCCACTGCCATCTCTCCTAAACACCTCTATGCTTCCACAGGTATGTCATCTGGACCAACGGCTTTCCATTTTTCATCCTCTTCATAGCTGTCTTTACTTCCTCCTTGGTAATCCATTGCACTTCCTGATTCACTATCTCCACATCATCCAACCTCTTCTCTCTTTTGTTCTCTTCATTCATCAGCCTCTCAAAGTATTCTTTCCATCTGCTCAACACAAGCTCCTCACTTGTGAGTACATTTCCAACTTTACTCTTTATCATCCTAACCTGCTGCACATCTTTCCCAGCTCGGTCCCTCTGTCTAGCCATTCGGTACAGGTCCTTTTCTCCCTCCTTAGTGTCCAATCTCTCATACAACTCATCACACACCTTTTCTTTAGCATTCGCCACCTCTCTCTTCAGCTTGTGCCTTATCTCCTTGTACTCTTGTCTACTTTCTGCATCTCTCTGACTATCCCACTTCTTTTTTGCCATCCTCTTCCTCTGTATACTCTCCTGTACTTCCCCATTCCATCACCAGGTTTCCTTTTTTTTTTCCTCTGTCCATATGTCATGCCAAACACCATTCTTGCTGTCACCATTACTACATCTGCTATAGTTTTCAAACTGCCTGGCAACTCTTCACTACCACCCAGTGCCTGTCTCACCTTCTCCCTAAACTCAACCTTGCAGTCTTCCTTTTTCAACTTCCACCATTTGATCCTTGGTTCTGCCCTCACTCTCTTCCTCTTCTTGATCTCCACAGTCATCCTACAGACCACCATCCTATGCTGCTTAACTACACTTTCCCCTGCCACCACTTTGCAGTCTTCACTCTCCTTCAGATTCAGTCTTCTGCATAGGATATAATCTACCTGTGTGCATCTTCCTCCACTCTTGTACATAACCCTATGTTCCTCCCTCTTCTTAAAATACGTATTCACCACAGCCATGTCCATCCTTTTGGCAAAATCCACTATCCTATGACCTTCTTCATTCCTCTCCTTGACACCATACCTACCGATCACCTCCTCGTCTCCTCTGTTCCCTTCACCAACATATCCATTGAAATCCACTCCAATCACCACTTTCTTCCTTTGGATACACTGTCTGTCACTTCATCCAACTCACTCTAAAAATCTTCTCTCTTATCCATTGCACACCCAATTTGTGGGGCATATGCACTAACAACATTCATCATCACACCTCCAATTTCCAGCTTCATAATCATTACTCTGTATGACACTCTTTTCACCTCCAAAACACTCTTGACATACTGTTCCTTCAGAATAAACCCTACCCCATTTCTCCTCCTATCCGCACCATGATAGAACAATTTGAATCCACCTCCGATCCACCTGGCCTTACTCCCCTTCCATTTAAGTTTCTTGCACATACAATATATCAACCTTTCTTCTCTCCATCATATCTGCTAACTCTCTCCCCTTACCAGTAATACTGCCAACATTCAAAGTTCCTACCCTCAGTTCCACTCTCTTTACCTTCCTCCTACCTCCTTCTCCTTCGGCCAACAGTAGCCCAATTTCCGCCAGCAGCCTGTTGACTAACAGTACTGGTGGCGGTCTTTGTTAACCCGGGGCTCGACCGATCCCATATGGAAATTTGTATTGTTGTCCACATATTGATTTGGCAAAATTTTACACTGGATACCCTTCCTGACACAACCCTCCATATTCTTTATTCAATATAGTAGTGATATTATTTAATTATTTATCACCATATCAGGTAAGTACCATCCCGTACTTTATCAGAATCCTTTGGATGCGGGGACAACATTTTAGCACAGATTTTAAATTTCCTTTAGGTTTTTTTTTTTAAATTATATGTTTAAGAAATTTTAACTACAATGAACCACAGACCCTCCGCATACAACAACAAACAATAACATATTAACCTTTTTATCACTTGTTGGAATCTGCTGTTAATGAAAGCAACTATAGACGCATGATCTTGTAAAATGGTATTAAAAACACTAGTACACATAATTACATTCTATTATCATTGATTTTTCTAATATGACTCATTATTACAAAATACATTATAAGCAAAATTGTGATAACAAACTCTTTGATGAAGTGACTAAAACATTTTAAAATGCCCCAACTTTCAAGCCAGCTCCCAGTGTCCTGAATGTTACACCGTGTGTACATTTTCTTTTCTTTTTTTTTTTTTTAATCTTTTTTTCTTTTCATTTTTTCCATTTGCTTTCAGTTTAAACTGTGGTACTGATCCTGCCTAACCTTGCAGCAAACTTTAAATGGCAGAGGATGCTATACTAAATAAGGAATTTACTTTGTCAATGTTATATATTAAACACTGTTTATAATCTCTGTGTTCACATACATAAATAGTTACAGTAATTGTTAGAATAAATGTGTTTATTTAATAATTTTTGAATGGTTTGAAGCATGACTTTACAAAGAATTAAAGCCATTTGTCTTCAGTTTTAGATGCTCTGATGTTCATATATTATAAAATAATACCAGTATGTCACACACTGTATCCCAGAAATTTCACTACACACAAAACTGTTGCTTTCATTGACTAGCCCCAACAGAAGTGTTTCAGCATTGAAAAATATCCATTGTACACATTCAAGATAAAGTTTATTGTCAAATGCACTGAACACACTGAAATCCTAAGATGCACATCTAACTACAATGCAAATATGGTGCCATTTTCCGGACTTAATTTACATTACAATATGTTCCATCACTTGCCACTAGCTTCAATGAGACAACACTTACAGACTGCTAGATAAGAACTATTCATTTACTAAAACTGATTAAGAAAATCAACTGAGGACAGCAAGTACAACTATTCACATTATCTTTTTCCAAGTAAATGAAAAGGAAAATCACAATAATTAATGAGGCAGTATCGTTCTTTCTGGTTTCAAAATCATACACCATCACAAGCAACATGGAAAAGAATGGCTGACATAGTTACTTTATCCTTGGTTTGCAATAATCAACATATTAAATTAAAAATATATAGATAAAAATATCAAAATATTGGCCTTGCCTAACACCAAGGATGACTATATTCTGAACAGTCTTCACAACGGCAGCAACACAGAGCAGTGAAGGCAGGACGTCAAACTCAATTAACAATTAATACATCATGGCAGATACTGTAAATATATGAGAAACAGATCACTTAATAGTATTAGTTGACATTGTAAACTGGCCAAGCCTACTATTTTCATATTAAACACAAAGTCTGTATAAGTGTCCTGGGTAGTGAAATCAATATTGCCACTTATGCTGCATACTAGTGATGCTCTGATCAATTGAGTGCTGTGGAGTAATAAACTGAAAAAGGGAATCTGAGGAATTGTCCTGTGCATGGAAAGAACGGTAGAGAGTAAGAAAAGGGAGGCAAGACTTCGGCAGAAATTAAAAGAGTATGGGTTCCGACCTTTTTGCTTTGTTCTGTAATTAACAAAAAGACTCCTTTTCTGAGTGTGGACAGTGAGTGAGCTTATGCTTAGTGCGACAGCTCACATTTGTCATTAGAGAAAGAACAGATTAGGAAGAATATGCCCTTGCTGTTTAGTAAACGAAAGGTTTTAAGAGTCAAATTAGTTTATTTCATGTGTAAACTTGATAAGCATGTTAGCCTTTACTTTATGATATGTGATTCATTTTCTCCCTTTGTGGATCTCCAGCTGCAAATATATATATATATATATATATATATATATATATATATATATATATATATATATATATACATACATACATACATACATACATACATACATACATACATACATACATACATACATACATACATACATACATACATACATACATATATATATATATATATATATATATATTTGCAGCTGGAGATCCACAAAGGGAGAAAATGAATCACGTATCATAAAGTAGTTTTTATTCCTGAGCTTTCAGCCACTACCAGGGGCCTTCATCAGAGGATAATGCTTAGACTTACAAGAATCAAAGGCAATATATAGCAAAAGAGAAAACGCACAAGAAATAAGGTGCAACATCGCCAGCCAGTTACACACAGGACAACTGACCACACATATTTCCACAAAAGAACAGAAAGCTCTATGATCACTACGAAATGACAATAGCATCATCATTACATCAGCCAACAAAGGGGGCGCAACTGTCGTATTAGACAAGGAACAATACACCACAGCTATGGAAGAAATGCTTTCTGACACCAACACTTATCAACAACTGAACAATGACCCAACAAAAACCACACTTCATAGAATAAACACTACTTTGACCAAACTCCAAAATAACAACTGCCTAGATGCACAGAACTGTTACAAAATGAAATCCAACGATGCTAACTGCCCCGAATTTTGCGGATTCCCAAAAATACATAAAACACCCCTGAAATTCAGACCAGTGGTCAGCCTAATAGGTGGACCATCTTACAACTTGTCAAAAAGACTTTTCCAGTTACTCAAACATTTAACTTATGACTCGGAATATTCTGTGAACAGCGCCGAGTTGGCATTACAACACTTGAAAGATGTATCCATCGCCGAGGACGAGGTCATGGTCTTGTTTGATGTCATGTCGCTGTATACCATGATTCCGATTCATCTGGCCACAGAAACACTATTAATGAGACTTGAAAGTGACCCCACCATAGAGACAAGAACCAAACTCTCCACTAAAGACATAATGCACTTAATATCACTCTGCCAAAAAAACTCATTTTCATTTCAACGGCAAATACTACATTCAAAAAGAAGGCATGCCAATGGGATCGGAATTATCAGGACTTCTAGCGGAACTGGTAATGCAGCAATTTGAAAATGTGGCTCTATCCCAGTTCACACCCAAAATCTGGATACGCTACGTAGACGACACATTCGTCATACTAAAAAATGACCAGCTGAATGAGTTCTACAACCACATCAACACAATATTCCCTGCAATCCAATTCACCATGGAAAAAGAAATGAACTGACACATCAGCTTCCTGGACATCTACATTGAAAGAAATAATGACACCACCCTGACCACAAGTGTTTACCGTAAGGAATGCTATGCAGACAAGATATTACACTTCGCCAGCAACCACCCTGTATCTCATTAACGGAGCTGTGTTAAAACTCTATTCAAAAGAGTCCACACCCATTGTAATACGAAGGAGACAAAAATGAATGAAAGACGTTATCTCTTCTGTCTTTTCACTTCAAACGGATACTCAAAAACGTAAATTAATCAAAGCTTACACAGAAGACGCCAAAAAACTCAGCAAACAATAGACTTGAACCAGAACCCCCACCCCATCTGGTACTCACTTCCTTATCACCACAAGGTGTCTGAAGGTGCAGCATGCATTCTGGCCAAGTCAGGCGTCAGAATAGCACACAAACCCACGAACAATCTGCTCACGGTCCTCTTTAATGCTAAAAACAAGAAATCGACAGCAGAAACACGAAACGCAGTTTATAGCATTCCATGCAGTTCTTGCCCAGCGGTATACATAGGACAAACATCAAAAAGAATCGCAACATGAATACATGAACATCGCAACGCCGTCAGAAGAAAGGACTCACGATCACTGATCTACACGCATACTAAATCAACAGGACATACATTTAACTGGGACAATGTACAGGTAAGATTTAAGGCCAGTACCAAAAATGAGAACGCCATCAACAGACATTTGGACATAAGTTCAGCATATGCAAACTTAAGAAGAACATGTTCATAATAAATAAAATCTTTACAACCAATAACCCCCCACGACGTAACTTTTGCTATATATTGCCTTTGATTCTTGAAAGTCTAAGCATCATCCTCTGATGAAGGCCCCTGGTAGGGGCTGAAAGCTCAGGAATAAAAACTACTTTATGATACGTGATTCATTTTCTCCCTTTGTGGATCTCCAGCTGCAAATATGCAAACCATATCACAGACCTTCTCTTCCATATATATATTATATATATACACATACATACACACAGTATATATATATATATATATACACACATACATATAAAAAAGTCAATGTATGTATGTTCCAGCATCATGTCCGAACAGCTGGAGCGATTTTCATGAAACTTGGTACACATGTTTCTCAATGGTTGACTAAAAGTACTGCAGGGTGAAATCAGCCCTAACCCACCCCCTCTGGGTAGCATGTTATCATTCAGTTGACACTTGGAACGACGACCAGAGGGCGAAATGGAGGTGACTGCCAGCATTCTTTATGTTTGAGCACCACCACGCCCCTGTTGCTTTTGAAATTAAATAGAGTTCTACGTGTGCAAGTGTGTGTGTCTGTCCGGCCCGGAAGTGAGACGCAGAGTCGGGGTGAAGGCTCCAGCTCCGAGGATACACAAGCAAGGCCAGCACACGGGCAAAAGGAAAACCTCCTAAGAAAGACAGTCGCTTAGCTGCTAATGCACAAACAATGCAAGCATGTCGGCAACACAAATCTTCATAGCAGAGAGATGCCAAGAGTAGTTCTGACGATTTCAATACTTTCTAGGATCCCACAGTTAGTATATAGCAGGCAACTGCTAGCATTCTTTATGTTTAAGCAACACCGCACCCCTGTTGCTTTTCAAATTAAATACAGTTGGCCAGTTCCGAGTGTCAACTGGATGATAACATACATACATAAAAGACCACAAGACAAGGGCATTAGTGAGTCTTTACTGTTTGTTAATTTATTTTTAAAGATGTGTTTTTTAAATTATGCCTTTCTCAAACAATTAAAAAAAAAAAAACACTTTATTTTCCTCCCGGGCAACGCTGGGTATTTCAGCTAGTCATAATGATAAACATGAACATTTTATTAGAATTGTGGCGTGTAATTAGAATTCTTCTTTTCTTTTTTGGCATATGTATTATGGATTAGTTTTTGGATACACATTATTTAATGGGGAAGGGCTCACTGCATACTTATGACAGAAGTTAAGTACAACACTGTTTCAAAGGGGAAACATGACACACATGAGAAAATTTTGGGCTAGAACAGTAAATATTCTAGACAGAGATATTGCGCAGCTTGTGTGGTATGGACTCCCAGAACACTGATGGAACTGTTAAAAATGAGCCTTTTAACATCAGTCAAAATACAGCATTAGAAAGATATACACTGTATAATAATGCAATCCAGCCTTATGTAGTCTATTATTAACCTTTAAAAAAACAATGATTAGATGAGCAGAAGAAAATGGAATTACATATGAAGGAATTTTTTAAAACAGTTTTCTTAAAGCACTGATGATAATGGAAACTACTCTAGAGTTAATACTTTGCAAAAATCAAGCCAGAACCCAAAAAATACATATTACTGATTGATAAGATCCAGTGATCGTAGGAGAGTAAGTTTTACATTTTGTTTTATTGCCCGAAGTATAGAAAAAATTCAAAGCAATTACATTTAATTTCAGAAAGGCATATCGCAGATAATGTGACAGCTACAGTTTTGTTTGCATAATTGGCACTAATTAAAAATCAGAATAACTCTGATTTTAATTTAATTAATTTAATTTAATTTAATGTAACTAACACCATCTCCATGGCCAAGAAGGCACAACAGCATCTCCAGTTACTTTCTACAGGTGCACCATTCAGAGTGTTCTGACCAGCAGCATCACTTTCTGGTTTGGGAACTGCAGCGTCTCTGACCATAACATCCTACAATGGACAATGCACATAGGAGAAAGGATCACTGGGACCTATTTACCCTCCATTAAAGACATTTTTTACAGGGATGCATTTGCAAAGGCTATAGCATTGGGATGGACCGCTCCTAACCCTTTCACGGTCTCATTGTGCCACTTCCACCTGGAACAATGTACTCTAACATCCAAACCAGTTTTGTCAGGTTCTGTAACGGCTTGTAACCCTTGGCTGTTTGGATTCTGAACTCTGTGCTGCCCCAAGTAGCTTTTATATGTAGTACATTTGTTACACTTGTTCTTCTGTTGTTTTTTATTAGTTGTTATTTATTTACTTACTACTAGCTATTTCAAATTATTACTGTCTATTCCGTTACGTATTATTATTTTTATATACCTATTTATAGTATTGTTTTTTTAACCTGTCTCTTACAAAACTACAGGGTCTACAGAAGTGCCCAGTTAGTGAATTCTGACCACAGACTTGTTGTTGCTACTCTGAAGATCCAGCTTTGGTCCAGTAGGCTACTACCTACTAGGAAAATGAGGCTGGTCCTGGCCAGACTCCAAGAACAGGCCGTTTCTGACGTTTGCAAGCAGTTTGTGGGTGGAACTTAGAGACTTGGGTATGACTGCCGATCCTAATGTGATAAGGGAGACCTTCCATGACAAGACCCTGAAGATTGCTGAGGGTTGTGTTGATGTTACCAGTGTTCTTAGAAGGAATTGCTTCATCTCGCAGGGCACTCTGGATATCATTGAGAGGAGTCGCAGCACATGGCTTGATGGCAACTCCGGTCTGTACCAGGAACTGAGAAGGAAGGCTGCGAGGGGTTTGAGGGCAGATAAGGAGGTGTTTGTTAGAGTAATCTATGAGCAACTGACCCACATCTAGTGACCCATGTACTGCTTACAGAAGAATCAAAGCATTACGCAACATCCAAATCTGTTCTTCGATGAGTCGCAGTCAGGGCGGCTGATGGAATGGTCCTTTATGGATGACACTGCAGATGAGACCTGCTGGGCAGCTAGCTAGCTAGCTAGATAGCTTGATACTTTATTAATCCTAAGGGGAAATTCACATACTCCAGCAGCAGCATACTGATACAAAAACAATATTAAATTAAAGAGTAATAAAAATGCAGGTAAAAACAGACAATAACTTTGAATAATGTTAACGTTTACTCCCCCCAGGTGGAATTGAAGAGTCGCATAGTTTGGGGGAGGAACGATCTCCTCAGTCTGTCAGTGGAGCAGGACAGTGACAGCAGTCTGTCGCTGAAGCTGCTATTCTGTCTGGAGATGACACTGTTTAGTGGATGCATTGGATTCTCCATAACTAGGGGGCTCCGCCCCCTGCTCGCTTCGCTCGCCAACCCCTGGTGTTGGGAATGACAAAGAGCGTGATGTATGAATGAGATATAGAATAGTGTGACGGTGTAGATGATGCAAATAGAAAGCAAACAATAAAGTGTGTGGCACAGTGTAAAGGTTTATTTGAAAATGTCTTTGTACACGCCGTTTAAGTGTAAAAGGTAATTCCAGCTCAGAACTTGTAAGGTCAATGAAGATGGTTATTGTTGTGATCAGAGTCAAGTTTGTCAGAGCTTAGAAAGAGTTGTGTCTCTCCAGGAAGTAATGGAATGACTTGGGTATTTATGTTTTCCACATTAATATTTTTTGGACATAATATAGTGCGTTGTGTTAAAAGGGGCATTTGGTCTAATGAGATTGCTGTTCCAAATGTCTCTGTACCTAAGTCGTCGCAGATAAAGGCTTGAGGAATTGTAATAATATGTGGCTGAAGTCCATCTGTATTGGTGAGTGTACCATCTCTCAGTTGTAATAAGCAATTGTTATGATTTGGTTCTGGACATCGTATCTTTTTTACTAACTGTATCTTTTGAAAGCAATGCCAATTGTCTGCGTATTTTAAGGTGCACTGAACAATAGCTGAGTGCATGGCATCTGGAAGAATAGCTAATCACTGTCTAAAATCTCCTCCTCATAAAAGTACCTTTCCTCCAAATCGAATATTATTATTCATAAACGTTTGTAGAAGTTTATGAATGGTGTTGAGTAAGTGACTTCATGCCATTGAACATTCATCAATAAACAACATTTTTTCAAGACGGATGTCACGTGCAGTGCCACCGTTAATGTTCATAGTGGATACCGATTTGTAGGATCTAATGTAGTTGATAAAGATTTAACTTTCAGGTACATCGTCAGTTATAAGCTTCTGTAGATATTCAGTATATGAATGTAAAGAAGGCAGTCTAATTTGACCCTTTTGACAACAACGTGTAAATGTATAACTTGTATCGCCAGTTGTTTCTTCAGGGAAGTGAACTGAATGACAATGATTGCAAATGACATTTATTAATCCGAATGAATTTTCCTGGTGTATGTTTTCCTTGTGCCGTTTGAGAGGCGCGTTGTTGCATGTGTAGTATTTGGGACGTGTTGTTTTGGAGCTGTAATCGATTTGCCTGTGCTGTGTGAGAAGCCCGTTGTAGCCTTCCTTGCCGTTAACGTATGTCGGAGATGGGAGGTGTTTCGTTTTGAATCCGTGCCTGTTGCGATGCAGCACTTTGATTGATAGTTTGCGTAATGTGGATCTAGGATGTAGATTTGTGCATATTTGCGTTGTTGATTTGTTTCAGGGTGCACTGTTCCAATGTGATGCAGTATTTGTGCACATATGCGAAAGCAGTATGGTCCATTGCCTTTTGGTGGCCTGATATTTACTCCGGTATATGCAAAAGCAAATGAACTATTGTAGGATTTAATGAAGTTCATAAAGTTTTTACTTTTAGGTACATCGTTAGTTAGAAGCTTTAGTTGAGCTTTGCGTTTTTGGAGTTGAGACATTTTTTCTTTTAGAAATATGGATAAGTAATAAGGAGTATTGCACTCACTGTTAATATGGAGCCTTTTCTGCGGTTGAACGGTTAATAGTGCCTTATTGTAATGAGATCCACCTATGCTGCATAGCCGTCTATTTTGTTGTTTCTTTCGTGTTCGTGTGTTTGTTCCTGTTATCATTTCCTTTTCGTTTTGTACCCGTGACCGTGTATTCATGACTTGTTTCTTTCTCAGCATGCGAAATATGGATAAGTAATAAGGAGGATCGCAGTCACTGTTAATATGTTTCCTTTTCTGCAGTTGAACGGTTAATAGTGCTTTATTGTAAGGAGATCCACCTATGCTGACACCTATGCTGTCTAGTGTGAAGGTGTTGACGTTCACTTTAGAATATGTGGCTTTGGGTGTCACTTCTTATGGATGTGGGGGGGGGGGGTTGAGGATTGTTGTCGCGCAAGCGTCTTCTTTCTTTTTGTGTTCCTGTGTCTTGTTGAATCCCCCTCTTTGTGTGTGTCCCGTCCCTTGCTTGTAGGGTCTGTGGGGTGGTTTTGTGTTCTTTTTTTTGTGTTCCATGGGCTTGTTGAATCCCCCTCTTGGTGTGTGTCCCGTCCGGTGCCTGTGTGTGGGGGGGTGCCTTGCTGTTGTGCGCGAGCCTCTTTTTTTTTTTTTTTTGGGTCTAGTTTCGTGTGCAATGTGTTTCGTGCTTTGCTTGCGTTTGAATACTTTTTTATGTGCCTTTTCCTTTTTTTGGTGCTCTTTGCGCCTCACTTCTCCATTTTTCCTGTGCTCACTCCTTTTTTCTGTGGTCTTGTCCGCCTCTCGCGGCCCCTCATCCGCCTCTCTCGCCCTCTTTTGTCCGCCTTTCTCGGCTCCTCAGCCGACTCTCGCGGACTTTTTGCGCCTGCGCAGTACGTCTTTTTGCAGCTACGGCCCATTGCCGGATGTGCCTGCGTCCATCATCCGGTTTAGCATTCTCGGTTAGTAATATGGATTGATAGGAGCCTTTTGAGCGCCTTTGAGCTGCTGTTTTAAGCTGATCCTCCGGCTAAGACGCTGGACATCTCTGGGTCCACGATTCTTGAGGCTGATCCTCCAATTAGCTGTGAACCACGCAATCTCACTGAGATTGCACAGGTGGTGAAACAGCTGAGGGTAGGGAAGGCTGCAGGGATCTGTGGTATCCAGGATGAACTTCTCCAGGCTGGTGGTAAGGCTGTCCTCCTGGCATTGCAAGCAATCTTTGCTTCTATTTGGGAGACTGGCATCATCCCAACTGACTAGGAAACAGTGCTTGTCGTCCCTGTCTGTAAAGGGAAGGGTGATCGCCTAGATTGTGGCAACTACAGGGGAATAACACTGCTCTTGGTGCCGGATAAGGTCCTTGCTAGGGTCATCCTCAATAGGATCCATGATCACTTGCTCACCTACCAGTGACCAGAGCAGTGTGGTTTTACGCCTAAGAAGTCTACCATCGACTGCATCCTGGCACTGGGGGTTCCCATGGAGCGCAAACATGAATATCGGCAGAGCTTCCTTGTAGCCTTTGTCGATTTTCATAAAGTACTAGGGGGCTCCGCCCCCTGCTCGCCAACGCCCGGGTCTGGTTTACCAGATATACAATTTAAAGAGATTGTTAGTTTCATGGGAACTGTTACATATGCATTATTTTCACTTTTATTTTAAAACTTTTGTAAAAACAATACTTTATTTCCCGCCCCGGGCATGCTTACATCTCTTTCTCGCAGGACGAATAACGGTGCTCGCGTTGTGGAGGGGGTGCAGCTGAACGCACGCTAAGGCGATGCCTTCGGATCATCTGCTGTCTTTCTGCTGCTGGCGAGCTGCCTGTTCTGCTTGTCTCACTGCCCGATCATTTCAAAGCCTGTACAGCAGCTGTCCTTTTGCCACTTCGCATCTCTGTCGCTCACGTTGTAAAGGGGGTGGCGAGGGTTAGGTTGCCTGAATGCACGCTAAGGAGAAGCAGTCTGATCATCTGCAGGCTTTTTGCTGCTGGTGAGCTGCATGTTTTGCTTGTCTCTTGTCGTTGTTTTAAGAGCTGGGAGCACATGAAGCATGTCTGCCAACAGCAATCCAACAACTGCTAGGTTAGATGTCCGTGAACTTGTTTTAAAAGATGTCTCACTGCCTTGTTTCGCGTGACGTTGTAAAAACAATACTTATCCTTTATTTCCGGCCCCGGGCGTGGTTAAGTCTTTTTCTCAGGACATATAATGCTGCTCGCGTTGTCAAAGGGGGGGCTGAATGCATGCTAAGGAGGTGCCATCGGATCATCTGCTGTTGCGCTGCTATCAGTCTTCCGTGCTGTACTCAGCTCTCCCTCAAGCAGACCTAACATTCACTTAAAACAAAAAAGGCTTCAACCTGGCTGGGATGCTACAATACTTTCAAATTTTACTGCTTTCATATTCTTTACTTTTCTCTGCATGTGTATCGCGCCATCATTTGTTTGAGCCTTTCAAATTCCACTGCCTTCATAATCTCTTATCTGCCGTTTTTTCTCTCCTACGCTTTTGGGTCTCTTTTCTCCGCACTGCTCTTTCTTCTTTGCTTAACATATTGTCCTTATACGATTTATATGTGCTGAGAGCACAGGATCTGTGTGTGCTACATGCCTTTACATGACTGAGTGTTCCGTGCTCTTATTTGATATTGTTTGCGTCTCGCGGGTCTTTTAAGTGTCTTCCAAGAACTTCCGAGAAGATCACGTCTCGTCGACCTGCTTTTCCTTTCCAGGATTTTTTTTTAATAATAGAGATTTGACTCAGGTGATCGAGCTGCCCTGTGGGACATCCTGAGACTTCGTGGTATCCCTTCAAGGTTGCTGGATTTCATGGCCAGCTTGTACACTGGTACGGTGAGTGCTGTGCAGAGTGGAGGCAAAACCCCTGCATTTTTCCCAGTTGATTCTGGGATTTGTCAGGGGTGTGTTCTTGCTCCTACTCTGTTCAATGCCTGCAGGTTGTGGGGTCCAGCGGCTGTGGGGCAACTGTTAGTGAAGAAAAATTCATTGATCTTGACTTTACTGAGAGAGCATGAGGGGGTCATGAGGTCACTGGAAAGGGGTGTGTAGCGCTCCCAATATCTATAAAAAATGACGAAGGTCCAAGTCTTTAGAGTCCTGGTGCTTCCTGTTTTGCTATATGGTTGTGACACATGTACACTATCCAGTGACCTGAGATGAAAACTGGACTCCTTCGGTACTGCATCTCTTCTGAGAATCCTTGGGTACCACTATTTTGACTTTGTGTCGTGTAAGTGGTTGGTCATAGAGTCCCGAATGAGGCACATTACCTGCATTGTGAGGGAACGTCAGTTACGGTGCTATGGCTATGTGGTGTGATTCCCAGAGGGTAACCTGGCTCACAGGATCCTCATTGCTCAGGACCCAAGTGGCTGGACCAGGCCAAGGGGTAGCCCACGTAACAGCTGTCTGTGGCAGATATAGGGTCATTTCTGGAGGGTGAGACTAGACTGTGAGTCTGCCTGGAGGGTGGCCAACCAGGATCCCAAGCTATTTCATCGTTTGATGGGTGTGGCAACGCATTGTAGCAGTGCATGCTTTCCAGCCTGACCTGACCTGTCTGCACTTGTCCTGTGTTTATGTACTGTGTATGTTGCACCGCGATCCTGAGGAAAGTTTTTTCATGGTACATTATGTTGCAATAATGTGTATGAATGATATGACAAAAAAAAGCTACTTGACCTGACTTGTTTTATGGTCACAATATTTGAAATCAGAACATAAGGAGGAGACTGTAGATACCAAAATTTGAATTCTACACTGATAAGTTAGGATCACTCTTTGTGAAACTGCAGAGAGCATAACAATCAAGGAGATCCTTGTAGTAGAATTTCTGCTCCTATAGATCGAGAAGAGAGAAGTCTCTCATAAAGGAACACTGGACATGGTCAAATGCAAATGAGCACTTGAATTACATTTGCATTCATAGCAGTGAATCACAACTCAAGTATCTCAGGATTATTTAGCAGCAGTCTGTGAAACTGCACTGGTGTTTTGAACATTTGCTTGTTGAAGCATCTTGGATATGCACAAGTACTAGGCATATTCTTATCCTAATAATGATTTAATTTGCTTTTCTTTAATTTTTAATACTTAGTTGTACTCCTCTTTCAATGCACTTTGCAATGATGATATTATGTGAAGTGCAATGGTAGTCAAAGAAAAAGCTGTTACCAAGCTAGACTCTTGACTAATGAATGTGGGTGAGGCAGGCCTTTAATTGAAATACTTGGTCACATTCTATTTTTGTTCATAAGAGTGTTTCCTGTATGTGCTTATTTAACATTGTTTTAGTAAAAATAAATGTTCTTGGGAGGTTGAGAGTATACTTCACTTCTGGATGTCTTGACATGTGGTTTATGTGATATAAATAACATATGAGTTTTTCAAAAACATTTTGGGTATTATTTGCAGTTTTCCAGCACTCGTTGCCAAAGATGCCTATTATATCAAAAATGTTATTATCTTCCATCTGCATGGAAACATTAGATTAAAAGTTTTTTCTTGGCCATCACTACAAACTACATTGGGTAAGTAACATTAAAAATCACTTTTGGATGGAGTATTCCCTTAACACTAGAATTACCAAAGCCTACGAAAAAACTCGTAGATCCGGCCCACCTTAAATCCGTTCACACCTCTCCCTCAGCGTCTTTTGTCCTGTAAATGTGCCGATTAAGACAAGCAGCAAGCAGCCTGCTATTCCATCCCCCTCCGCTGCAGAACATGCACAAAGTTCTCCAAGCTCATGCCTTGATTGATTATCTGGGAGTGAAGTGCTGGAGTTTTAGAGTGGAAATAATAGACTGTTATTTGGAACACATGCATTTCATGTGTGTTCTGTTTCTACAATAATCTGTGTAAACACATTGTTAAAACAGAAACGTTTTTCATATTTTAGTAGTAAATGACAAAATGTTGGCATAAACTATATAATGTGTGAAGCCTGAAGTCCAAAGATCAAATAAACACTTTCACAAAAGGTTCAAGAATGATACAAAAGCTTCCGTAGCGTAGCGGTAAAATTTGCTGACTTGCAATCAAGAGTTCCTGGTTCAATCCCGACTGCTTCCTATATTTGCTGTTTACAGTAGTGAGCTGCTCTTATTATTAATATTATACAGTACACACATACACTTGGTTTGCGTCTGTAACTAACGGTGTACATTTATAGGACTTGTAAAAAAGTTACCTTTTTTTTTCACTTTTATTCTCTCAGTCACGATCATGATACATACTACCGCCCTAGGGATCTGACGCTGTTAGTCTTTATTTGAAACTGGGAGTAACTGTAGATGTGAGTGGTGTTTTGAGGCAATGGAACTGGACATTCTCTGATCTGGAGGGATAAAAGCTGACACACAAACACTGGTGAATCTGCCTTCTTCGTATCTCACTGTCACTTGATTTTTTTTTTTCAGTTTTATTGAGTGTTCCTGCTCACGCTGAATTAGTATGCACCTTATGGTCTATGATGTCAAAAAAAAAAAAAGAAAAAAAAGAGAGACATAGTTATATATGATATTTGGAATTATTCATTTTATGACCTGTATAGTACATTTCGGAAAACATTGTGGCACGGATGCAACATTATTCATAATATTCATATTCATTCGCATAACACCGCATGTTTTTTTTTTTTCCCCCGATCTTTCCAGTTCCCACATGTTGCTGTTTCTTTTGTACTCCAGAACATGCAGAGGCAACAAATGTACAGAGAGGTCAGTTCAGCGCTATATGCAATCATCACATTCAAATGTTAACAGTTCACACACACGCAAGGACCATCCTTCCTACATTTACGACATGTGTACCTGTTGCAATGCACACACTTCTCTCTATACTGTGATTTCTATTACACACCTGAAAGACAGACAATATATGTGACATTCTGAAGAAATAATTTTATGACCTGAATAGTACCAATCAGAAAACATCATCGCACTAATGCAATATTATTTAAAAACGAACAGCCGGAAGAATTAACGTTGTTAAGATGAATATCCTTCCTAAACTTATTTTTTTATTTCAAAACATTCTAATATATATCAATAAATCACTTTTAAGCAATTATATTCAACTATAACTTCATTTATTTGGAACTCAAAACACGTATTACATTCCAAATTCAACCTCCCAGCTACACATTTCTTTCACTATCTTCAAATTAGAATCTTTGTTAAACAGAAACTGCCCGATTTTCCTCATCTCGTACCCTCCACCATGCTGGAAAAAATACTGCTCAATTTCGAGGAATTAGACACCATTTCCACATTATATAAAATCTTATTAGAGTCCCTTCCTTTCAAAGATCCAAGAGGACATTGGGAAAAAGACATCAATATATCAGAAAAGAAGTGGAAGGTAGCATTGCAGAGAATTCACTCGAGCTCCATATGCGCAGAGCATAAAATTATTCAACTTAAAATTATATATCGAGCTCATCTGTCTCGCTTAAAACTGTCCAAAATGTTTCCAGGGCAAGATCCAACCTTTGAACGCTGCAACCAAGCTCCTGCCTCACTGGGTCACATGTTTTGGGCCTGCACCAAATTAACATCATTTTGGACCAAAATTTTTTAAGTGCCTTTCAGACAGCCTTGGTGTCACAATCCCTCCAAACACATTAACAGCTGTGTTCAGTGTTCTTCCAGACGGACTTGTAGTGGAGAAGGACAAGCAAACGATGACTGCATTCACTATACTTTTGGCACGCAGACTTATTTTGTTAAATTGGAAAAATCCTAACTCTCCTCTGATAAACCAGTGGGAAACCGATGTTTTATATTATTTGAAATTGGAAAAAATCAAATTCTCAGTTAGAGGATCTGTACAGAATTTTTTCAAAACCTGGCAGGATCTAATCAATAATATTTTAGAATAAGAAGAAATAATTATTTCCGCATTTCTTTCCCTTCTCCATTTTTTATTTACCTATATATATTTTTTCCTTTTTTTTGTTTATTTTTGCCCTATTAAAAAGCCCTAAGCAATTCTCCTTTGGCCATGCTCTCCTTCTCAAGGGTGGGGTTTGATTTGTCTTTAATTCTTTTTTGTACAAATTCATCTATTTGTATGGAATGATTACAATAAAATTAATAAATAAAATTTAAAAAAAAAAAATGAACAGTGTGAGATCGGGTGAATTTATGCTGGCGCTGTTACTTAGAGTCAGATCAGGAGGGGCGGGGTTGGGGGGGGGTACAACGTGATCATGATTCAGAGAATAAAACTGAAAAAAGCTAACTTTTACAAGTACAATAAATTTATACCCAATGTTCCATATACAGTATTTGTCTCTTTCTTCTTTTCTCTGTGCTGCGTTGACATCGTGCACCAGAAGGCGTGAGCTTATTCAGTGCGCGCAGAAACATGCCAGTGGCCAGTTGCTTGTGTTATAACACGCTTGACCTGACACTGACAGTGACCAACGGACATGTACTGTGCAAGGCATGCACTAAGGCCACTGAGAAAAGAAAAGCGTTCATGGCTCACCTTGTAGAGGAACTTCTTCGTCGCATCTTACTAGAAAAGGCGACAGAAAAAGAAAAGGAGGATGCAACATCAACAAGCTTCTGTTCCAAGGCAGCCGCTTTCCCTAGGAAAGTAAACTGAGTCAGTGTCAGGTGCCCTTTCAATGTAATAGGAACCAAAGCATAGGGTATGTATATATGTATGTATTGCATGTATATGGGACATTGGGTATAAATTTATTGTACTTGTAAAAGTTAGCTTTTTCAGTTTTATTCTCTGAATCATGATCATGTTGTACCCCGCCCCTCCTGATCTGACTCTAAGTAACAGAGCCAGCATAAATTCACACCCGATCTCACGCTGTTCGGTTTCAAATAATATTGCATTATTGCGATGATGTTTTCTGATTGGTACTATTCAGGTCATAAAATGATTTCTTCAAAATGTCACATATATTGTCTCTCTTTTAGGTGTGTAATAGAAATCACAGTATAGAGAGAAGTGTGCGCATTGCAACAGGTACACACGTCGTAAATGTAGGAAGGACAGTCCTTGCGTGACTGAGAGAATAAAAGTGAAAAAAAAGGTAACTTTTACAAGTCCTATAAATGTACACCGCCTGTTGCAGACGCAAACCAAATGTATGTGTGTATTGTATAATATTAAGAATAAGAGCAGCTCAGTGCCCTCTCAGGGTTGGTAGCGAGATCCTGCCCCAAGTGGAGGAGTTCAAGTATCTCGGGGTCTTGTTCACGAGTAAGGGAAGAATGGAGCGTGAGATCGACAGGCGGATCGGTGCGGCATCCCCAGTAATGCGGGCTCTGCATCGGTCTGTCGTGGTGAAAAAGGAGCTGAGCCGCAAGGCGAAGCTCTCAATTTACCAGTCAATCTACGTTCCTACCCTCACCTATGGTCATGAGCTATGGGTAGTGACCGAAAGAACAAGCTCGCGAATACAAGCGGCTGAAATGAGTTTCCTCCGCAGGGTGTCTGGGCTTTCCCTTAAAGATAGGGTGAGAAGCTCAGTCATCCGGGAGGGGCTCAGAGTAGAGCCGCTGCTCCTCCGCATCAAGAGGAGTCAGATGAGGTGGCTCGGGCATCTGATCTGGATGCCTCCCTGGTGAGGTGTTCCGGGCACGTCTAACCGGGAGGAGGCCCCGGGGAAGACCCAGGACACACTGGAGGGACTATGTCTTTCGGCTGGCCTGGGAACACCTTTGGATTCTCCCGGAAGAGCTAGAAGAAGTGGCCGGGGAGAGGGAAGTCTGGGCATCTCTGCTCAAGCTGCTGCCCCCGCGACCCGACCTCAGATAAGCGGAAGAGGATGGATGGATGGATGGATGGATGGATGGATAAGAGCAGCTCACTACTGAAAACGGCAAATATAGGAAGGAGGCAGTTGGGATCGAACCGGGGACTTTTGATTACAAGTCAGCAAATCTTACCGCTACGCCACGGAAGCTGTTGTATCGTTCTTGAACCTTTTGTGAGTGTTTATTTGATCTTTGGACTTCAGGCTTCACACATTATATAGTTTATGCCAACATTTTGTCATTTACTACTAAAATATGAAAAACGTTTCTGTTTTAGCAATGTGTTTACACAGATTATTGTAGAAACGGAACACACATGAAATGCATGTGATCCAAATAACGATCTATTATTTCCACTCTAAAACTCCAGCACTTCACTCCAAGATAATCAATCAAGGCATGAGCTGGGAGAACTTTGTGCACGTTCTGTGGTGGAGGGGGATGGAATAGCAGGCTGCTTGCTGCTTGTCTTAATCGGCACATTTACAGGACAAAAGACGCTGAGGGAGAGGTGTGAACTGATTTAAGGTGGGCCGGATCTATGAGTTTTTTCGTAGGCTCTGGTAATTCTAGTGTTAAAGACTTGTGTCTAATTTCTCCAGTATCTTTTTATATCTAAACTAAGAGATTGCAGGATGCTGCTAGATGCTCCTGGAACTTCCATGACATCAACATTCAAATCAGTACTGAAGGGCTTCTGATGATTCTTATTTTTGTTATATATGTAGTTTTAATGGTGTATAGGCTATTATAAGTATAATGTTTGTATGCTTGTTTTACTTAGGTTAAGTGTAAACAAAAATTTTGATATTCCAGTAACATATGGAAATATAGCAACTGATAAAGTTACATAAACAGATACCCTTTATTAAACAGGGTTTCTTCCTGTACTTGGATTTAGTTAACTCACCAGGTTACTTTGTTGCTTACATATTCAATGTGTCAGTATTATTTATTTATGTATTTTCACATAATGTGTAAGTGTAAATAAGGGGACACGCCTCACGTCTGGACAAACTGGTGAGGAAGGCAGGCTCTATTGTTGGCATGGAGCTGGACAGTTTAACATCTGTGGCAGAGCGAAGGGCGCTCAGCAGGCTCCTATCAATTATGGAGAATCCACTGCATCCACTAAATAATGTCATCTCCAGACAGAAGAGCAGCTTCAGCGACAGACTGCTGTCACTGTCCTGCTCCACAGACAGATTGAGGAGATCGTTCCTCCCCCAAACTATGCGACTCTTTAATTCCACCAGGGGGGGGTAAACGTTAATATTTAACATTATACATAGTTATTGTCTGTTTTTTTTTGTTTTTTTTTTTTTTTTCACCTGTATTATTATCATTCTTTAATTTAATATTATTTATTGTATCAGTATGCTGCTGCTGAAGAATGTGAATTTCCCATCGGGATTAATAAAGTATCTATCTATCTATCTATCTATCTATCTAATAATAATATTCTTTCTTAACACTAAATTAAATAAAGAGCATAAAGGATTTTTCTTGAACTTGTCCTAGAGGGTGACTATAGGTTTTTGTTTCATTAATTTTATTGTTATTTATTAGTTTTTGCTGTTTAGTTAATTGCCTTATTTCTTCTATTCTTTCACAGATTGCAATTCAGTTTTGTTATTTAAGTAGGTACAGAAGGTAATGAATTCAACATGCCATTCTCATAGATCTTCACTTTATGTTCAATAATCACTACATTTGGTTTGGCTCATTAGTGTGCATGTTAGTATAATAGTTTAGAGGTACAGTATACTCTATGTATATTCATAAGTGAAATAAGATATCTATCTGATTTCTTGACTGTTTGACAAATTTACTTTTACTTTTTGTCAACTATAGCTAGAAAACTAACAATACTTAAATAACTAAAATTTGACTAAAACTAAGCTGCAATTTAGTCAGAAGACTAAGACTAAAACTAAATCAAAATGTATTGTAAAAATCAACACTACTCTAAACACCTCTTCACCAACTGCACAGCCTGGAGTCAGTTTGGGTTTGTATACCTTGAAGAGTTGTTGATCTGAGACACACAGAGTTCAAGGAGGACAGGATTACATAATCGAGATTTCCAGGTATCAAGAATAGTTAATCTTTTAACAAACTTCTTATGATGCTTGGTGTCTGCATTAGCGTTGCACCATGTACTGAAAAAGTACTGAAAAAAAATTTTTTTTAAATGGTACAGTAACAGCATTTCAGTAAATTTGGTACAAGAATTAAATGGTAGTTTTCAAGCATTTTGTCCTCAGTTTTTTAATTTCTAAGGGTGTTCTCACACTAGGCATGTTTGTTCTGTACCATACCCAACAGCAATTCCCCCCTCTTCCTACTCCCCTGCTGGCCTACACTCACACTGTGCTTAATGTTCTGGGCCCGAGTACGCTTTCATCATGACCATGCAACTGCGTGTAAAGCCAAAACAAGATCCATACATGGTAGACAGCAGGCATGTCAAAATAATTTTACTTATTTTGTGGTTGTTTTGGAGTTGTGTAGGGCAGGTGTTGTGAAATTTTGTATATAAGTTGATAAATATTTTGTACAGTGCATCCGGAAAGTATTCACAGCACATCACTTTTTCCACATTTTATTATGTTATAACCTTATTCCAAAATGGATTAAATTCATTTTTTTCCTCAGAATTCTACACACAACACCCCATAATGACAACATGAAAAAAGTTTACTAGAGGTTTTTGCAAATTTATTAAAAATAAAAAAACTGAGAAATCACATGTACATAAGTATTCACAGCCTTTGCTCAATACTTTGCCGATGCACCTTTGGCAGCAATTACAGCCTCAAGTCTTTTTGAATATGATGCCACAAGCTTGGCACACCTATCCTTGACCAGTTTCGCCCATTCCTCTTTGCAGCACCTCTCAAGCTCCATCAGGTTGGATGGGAAGCGTCGGTGCACAGCCATTTTAAGATCTCTCCAGGGATGTTCAATCGGATTCAAGTCTGGGCTCTGGCTGGGCCACTCAAGGACATTCACAGAGTTGTCCTGAAGCCACTCCTTTGATATCTTGGCTGTGTGCTTAGGGTCTTTGTCCTGCTGAAAGATGAACCGTCGCCCCACTCTGAGGTCAAGAGTGCTCTGGAGCAGGTTTTCATCCAGGATGTCTCTGTACATTGCTGCAGTCATTTTTCCCTTTATCCTGACTAGTCTCCCAGTCCCTGCCGCTGAAAAACATCCCCACAGCATGATGCTGCCACCACCATGCTTCACTGTAGGGATGGTATTGGCCTGGTGATGAGCGGTGCCTGGTTTCCTCCAAATGTGACGCCTGGCATTCACACCAAAGAGTTCAATCTTTGTCTCATCAGACCAGAGAATTTTCTTTCTCATGGTCTGAGAGTCCTTCAGGTGCCTTTTGGCAAACTCCAGGCGGGCTGCCATGTGCCTTTTACTAAGGAGTGGCTTCCGTCTGGCCACTCTACCATACAGGCCTGATTGGTAGATTGCTGCAGAGATGGTTGTCCTTCTGGAAGTTTCTCCTCTCTCCACAGAGGACCTCTGGAGCTCTGACAGAGTGACCATCAGGTTCTTGGTCACCTCCCTGACTAAGGCCCTTCTCCCCCAATCACTTAGTTTAGATGGCCGGCCAGCTCTAGGAAGAGTCCTGGTGGTTTCGAACTTCTTCCACTTACGGATGATGGAGACCACTGTGCTCATTGGGACCTTAAAAGCAGCAGAAATTTTTCTGTAACCTTCCCCAGATTTGTGCCTCGAGACAATCCTGTCTCGGAGGTCTACAGACAATTCCTTTGACTTCATGCTTGGTTTGTGCTCTGACATGAACTGTCAACTGTGGGACCTTATATAGACAGGTGTGTGTCTTTCCAAATCATGTCCAATCAACTGAATTTACCACAGGTGGACTCCAATTAAGCTGCAGAAACATCTCAAGGATGATCAGGGGAAACAGGATGCACCTGAACTCAATTTTGAGCTTCATGGTAAAGGCTGTGAATACTTATGTACATGTGCTTTCTCAATTTTTTTATTTTTAATAAATTTGCAAAACCTCAAGTAAACTTTTTTCACATTGTCATTATGGGGTGTTGTGTGTAGAATTCTGAGGAAAAAAATTAATTTAATCGATTTTGGAATAAGACTGTAACATAACAAAATGTGGAAAAAGTGATGTGCTGTGAATACTTTCCAGCTGCACTGTATATCTTTATAAGTTATCTTTATAAGGGCGGAGTGGTGGCTCTGTGGCTAAGGATCTGCGCTGGTATCCCAAAGGTTGCCGGTTCGAATCCCCGTCACTGCCAAAAAGGCCACTGCTCTGCTGGGCTCTTGAGCAAGGCCCTTAACTTGTAATTGCTCCAGGGGCGCTGTACAATGGCTGACCCTGCGCTCTGACCCCAAGGGGTATGCGAAAACTACCAAATTCCTAATACAAGAAATTGTATAAGGCGAAATAAAGAACAAAAAAAAAAAAAAAAAAGTAAACTTAGATAAAGCAATGTAATATTAGTGTTTAACTGGTGAGAAGCTTTCATGTTAAAGACCTCCCCCCATTCTAGTCTTTAGGACTAACAGAGGAGTTTAATGGTAGAGAAGTGCCTAAAACCAGTTTGGCAAGTAATCCTCTGCAGGACTCTCTCAACCAACCTTTTTAAAAATAATGGAGGTATGCAGAGCTGTAGTAACTACAGGGGGATAAAATTGATGAGCCACAGCATGAAGTTATTGGAAAGAGTAGTGGAAGCTAGGTTAAGAAGGGAGGTGATGATTAGTGAGCGGCAGTATGGTTTCATACCAGGAAAGAGCACCACAGATGCAATGTTTGCTCTGAGGGTGCTGCTGGAGAAGTATAGAGAAGGCAAGAAGGAGCTGCATTGCGTCTTTGTGGATCTGGAGAAAGCATATAACAGTGTGCCTCGAGAGGAGTTGTGGAATTGTATGAGGAAGAAGTCAGGAGTGGCAGAGAAGTACTTAAGAGTTGAAAAGGATATGTGCGAGGGAAGAGTGACAGTGGTGAGGTCTGCGGTAGGAATGATGGATGCATTTAACGTGGAGGTGGGATTACATCAGGGATCGGCTCTGAGCCCTTTCTTATTTGCAATGGTGATGGACAGGTTGACAGACGAGTTTAGACAGGAGTCCCTGTGGACTATGATGCTTGCTGATGACATTGTGATCTGTAGCGAGAGTAGGGAGCAGGTTGAGGAGACCCTGGAGAGATGGAAATATGCTCTAGAGAGGAGAGGAATGAAGGTCAATAGGAGCAAGATAGAATACACATGTGTAAATGAGAGGGAGGTCAGTGGAATGGTGAGGATACAGGGAGTAGAGTTGGTGAAGGTGGATGAGTTTAAATACTTGGGATCAACAGCACAGAGTAACTAGGATTGTGGAAGAGAGGTGAAAAAGAGAGTGCAGGCAGGGTGGAATGGGTAGAGAAGAGTGTCAAGAGTAATTTGTGACAGATGGGTATCAGCAAGAGTGAAAGAGAAGGTCTACAGGACTGTAGTGAGACCAGCTATGTTATATGGGTTGGAGACAGTGGCACTGACCAAAAAAACAGGAGACAGAGCTGGAGGTGGCAGAGTTAAAGATGCTAAGATTTGCTTTGGGTGTGACAACGATGCATAGGATTATGAACAAGTACATTGAAGGGTCAGCTCAGGTTGGACAGCTTGGAGACAAAGTGTATATATGATGTATATAAGATAGATTTGTAAATGAATTTCACAGTCAGGGTATTATTGCAGTGTACCATAACCTCAATACATCCACTATATTTTTTTCCTGTCATGCAAACTCATTTTTAATCTACAGTATACTTACAGTTTATTACAAATGTACTGTTTTCAAAGAGATTTGCATTGTTGTTATACCATCTGGGACTTAAATTCCAAAAAATAATTATACAAAAATACATTATTGGTTGTATTCCAACCAGCCATTTATCACTCTTCTTTCAGACATCAATGGCTTTTCAAAACAGTTACACATTTAACCTGTTAGAACTTATACAGTCATCCATTCTATTCAGAAATTGTTTATTTTTCTGTTTTTAAAAAAGGACTGTAGAAGCTCACTTTGGAAAATAATTGGGGTGCAGCTAAACAGAAAGCACTTCAGACGTTCTTAGTGCACTGTACCTCACAAATATTGCATTTTTTAATAGGTCTGGCATGGTATGACATAATGCCTCACTATGTCAGGGGAGTGACAGCAAACTTTATCAAAGCAATCACAATGTTTACATAAACTTCAGAAAATTGCTGGCACTGTAAGACAAAACAGAAAAGAAGATTTAACATTCTGATACTATATATTTCAAAATTATTTCAAATCACGACCAACTGTATACAATAAAACTCTAAGATGTGAGAGTGCTCGGCATGTTCCTGCTTGCACAAGTATTTACTATTTACATGTAACTTCCACATCTAATAAAGATATTGCCAAGCATAAAAACATACATGTCCTCTGCCAATGTACATCAAACGCAAAATGAATATAATATCAGCTTTTTGCACAGTCTACACTCAAACAGTATTTTGACCAACTTCAAAGACTGCATAATTTAGGCAAGTATGTAAATATGTTGATGAATGACTGGCCCCTGTTTGGGTGGATCCACGCCATTCTTCTTTTGTATTCAAACCAAAATTGTTTAGGAAATACAGTGGTTCTGAACCACTAATTGTAGCTCTTGCTTGTAGCAACTGCAATTTAAAATAATTAAATTCTATTTTAAGATTCTTGAACTGTATAAAAAGGTGCCAGCTATACTTAAGAAATCTTTGTTTTGAACAAGCCATTTTTTTCTTTCTAAAAGTATTGTCAGTTACCTATATTCTTCACATTTTGTTGTATGTTGAACAGAGCAATAGGAATACAATCTAAATGATACATTGCATGCCAATAGTAATTTAAAATGTAGCAGAATAATTTGTCTAAATCAACAGGAAAATACAAGCAATACATGACCCTGGCTAAACATATAAATTTAAAATGTACATTCCTTTATTATACATATTTTGGTGGGCGTCTCCAAATTGGTCCTATAGGAATAATACATATATATAGCCAGACCCTGTTCTGGGAATGCCACCATGCACACACACTGGCAGTCTTGAGTCACCAGGTGACATAACAAGCATATCCTTGTAGATAAAGGAGGAAAGCTGGATTACCCAGAGAGAAAAAAAATGGGAGAGAGAGTGTGTAAACTCTACACAGATAACCAAAGGAAACATTGATGCATAACTCATTTCTTAGTCCTAATGCTTAGCCAATAACAGAAATGATGAAAGATTGGCTTACCTAAACAAATAAACAAATTTCAAAAGATTGTGCATAAAGTTTCCACTGCAAATATTGCTTTCTATGAAATGTCAACTTAATAATGAAAATGAATCTTTTTTTGCTTTCTAAACCAAGTCTATCTGGCAAAAGTAAGGTAGAGTATTATGCTATGTGTGTGCGTATGTATTTTATTATTTACAAATCGTATCAAAATCAAATCAAATCAAATTTCTTTTGTGATGTAAAATTATTTTTGGATGTGTTTATATATGCTAATAGAAAAAGAATGCAACAATTGTTGGACTGAAATTTTCATCTTCATTGCTACAATAAAAATAATACAAAACAGTCTGAATAAATTCTCAGGTCCAGGGCAATTATAGGTTATACTAATTACTAAACACATAATTAGTATATATACAGTAAAGATACTGATATCTTAAAAAACAGAAAGCGAAGTGGAAAACCGATTAACAAAAACTGAAACTAACAGTCTTTCAGCATCTTGTATGCCTGGCTCTTGCAGCCACCACTGCTTGACACCACATTAACCCAATAAAGCGCCAGAATTGGTGGTCATGGGATTACTGGAACATAGAGGGTCATGTTTCAAAACATTGCAAACTTTGGCATCCCAAAGTAACACATGCACACCAGTACTCCTCAGGGCAGTTGTGACAAAGGCAACTGTGTGGACTAAATTCATGCTAGGTTCAGGTTGTGTAGACTAGAGTCATTTTTAGAAGGTATGAGTGGGGCCTCCAATAAGTCACCTTGCTTTAAAGCTAGAAACAAGGAGTCTATCTCAAAGTTCTGCCACTGATGATGGCAAGTGTCTGCTGATAGTTTCAACAACAGTATAGGTGGTGGGTCATTCAGTAAAAACATATCTATGGAGCTTTCATGTGTTTGGCAAGTTGTAATACCTCACTGCTTAAGCTGAAATACGTTTTCATTAGACTAAAATAAATCAAAACTTTACATGCTTTCATTCAAGACAGTTTTCAGTAAGTGTACAGAAACTTTAAATAGGTTAGACCAGGTAATGTTACCCCCATGACAACCCTTAGAACCCCAGTTCTAATTCTATCTGGGTTGTCTATTTGTGTTTTTGTGAGACCCACCTACTATTTGCTTTTACACTGAGTCCCTATATATTGTATCAACATATACTGCTGCTTGTTCTTTCTAGATTTGCATCAAATCATTGTGATCCCCTCTGGTATTGTCATCTGGTATATATAGTACCATTACAGTATATAGCAATACAGTATATAGAAATATACATTTAAATATTATGCAAACTGCAAATGTCACAGGCATCAACTGCTCTGAAAAATATATGAACTGCTGAAATTGAAACAGCAAAGCATTCACTTTAGAATCACGCAGCTGTCAGATGGGAACAGACAGTCTACTAGTGATGGACGCTTCATGGATGATTTGCTCTTTTTGATTAACTCACTTCAGTGAATCATATGAACTGAAGCACAAGAATGAACAAATTGATTTAGTGTAGCTCAATGGAAGTGCCAAAGCACATGCCTGATGTCATCAGTGTCTTAAGTTTCGCTGACGCTGGTAGATGTTTAAGTGCATATGCAAGAGCATCCTGAATCATGGGTTTTGACTCGGTTTATTTATGATCTAACACATCTGTATTAGAATATATTAATTGCTTTGTACAATTCATTATTGGAATTGTTTAAAGTTGAATATATACACAATATTAAAACTAATATGTTTGTGTCCCTTTGTACTATACATTCAACAAATAAGTCACACAAAGCTGAAACTTACAAAAAATATTGTAATTTCTAACAATTATTTACTTTCAACTTTACTTTAGCACATACTTTTTTATTGCTCATTGACAGTACTGTACATGTATTATTATGTGATTGTTTTAAGTTTAAACTGAATCTTTACATGAGAATAAGTCATACAATTCTGACTTTTTTCAACTGTACAGAGATGATGACAGTCCTTAATCCCAGTTACCAACCCACTTCAAGAGACACATTATCTAACTCCCTCATACCTTCTTGTTATGAGGTTTATAAATAAACTTTTTTATATTTCAGGTTCCCATTTCCAAAGTACTCAGGGTCTCTGAGACTGCACTAGAAAAACTCTTTGCAGCTAAGGTGGAGCCTCATTTGACAGTAAAACACTGCAAAAAAGCATTCATGAAAAGATCAAGACTGAAGTATCAGCCTACAGAGGCCTCACTCTTATCCCAACCTCAGAAGACCCTGCTCTCTGGTGATGGGGTAAAGAGGATACACTACCTCTTCTCCCATAGCTCTCCACCACCTACCTCTGTGTTCAGGCCTCCTTAGCACCGTATGAAAAAGAGTGTTCTCCACAGCTGGGAACACAATCAGTGAGGGGAGATCTCAGATTCTCACTGAGAAAGTCAACCCACTCATTTTCTTTAAACAAAAATTTTGATATATTTTTTTTGGGTGGGCCAAATAATATAGGAGAAATGCTCTCCTCTACAGTGTTCTGTTTGCAAATATTTAATCTTTATGGACACTGTTTATATTCTTTGTAATATACAGTATTTCTTTTAGTTTCTAAGAAGCTCAAGGACTGTAGTTATTTCATCATTTGTAATGTTTATGTTTAGCTTTTGGTAGTGAAGCAGCATTACAGGAATACAGGAAAGCAAGTTTACAAAAAAGTTATATTAAAATAACTATGAATCTCTTCACATTGTGTCATGTCTATTTTTTTGTACCTCATTATGGAGAGTAGTATTGATAAGCAGTTTCAGTATTGATATTGGTATTGATAAAATCCTAATGATACCCATCCCTAGTAAAGGTAGTCACAAAGTCAAAATAAATAAGATAGCAGATTTAAAATGCAGTTAAGAACACAAAGGTTTATAGACACAACTGCAGTGTTAAGTACTGATGCACCAATATGCACAGATCTAGTTAAGATATCCTTCAGATTAATTAACTCACTGCAAATTTTGTGTTCACCAAGAGTTGCATGGCATAGCTTTGGGAAATGTCAAGAGTCTGACTTTATTAAGAGTCTGGTTATTTGAGAAATAACAACATAACTTGGATTATGGTGTTTTCAAACTTTCAGTATAACATAAAATAATATCAAAGAGGAAGAAAGTTTATCACATTAGCTGGGGCAAGATGAGGTGCCACTTTTATTAACACTTTGTTCAGAGGGAAACCACTGAACAACTACAGTAGTGGTGTTTGTACATTATTCTCAATTCTATGTGATTTTTGCAAAGTACGGTTTTTACTCCACATGCCATAGTCACCTGTGTTTGATTTAACCTGAAATTCAAAACTGGTTTGGTGTGAGTGTTACTGTCGCACCATTTAACAAAGTCTTTGATTAGGTTCCTATACTCCTCCTCCTGCCCATTCTTGATGCAGCCCACGACAGCAGTGTCGTCAGCGAACTTTTGCATGTGGCAGGACTCCAAGTTGTATTGGAAGTCCGATGTATATAAGCTGAACAGGACCGGAGAAAGTACAGTCCCCTGCGGCGCTCCTGTGCTGCTGACCACAATGTCAGACCTGCAGTTCCCGAGATGCACATTCTGAGGTCTGTCTGTAAGATAGTCCACGATCCATGCCACCAGGTATGAATCTACTCCCATCTCTGTCAGCTTGTCCCTGAGGAGCATAGGTTGGATGGTGTTGAAGGCGCTAGAGAAGTCCAGAAACGTAATTCTTACTGCACCATTGCCTCTGTCCAAGTAGTAGAGGGATCGGTGTAGCATATAGATGATGGCATCCTCCGCTCCCACCTTCTCCTGGTATGCGAACTGCAGAGGGTCGAGGGCGTGGCAGACTTGTGGCCTCAGATGGTGAAGCCGCTCCATGGTCTTCATCACATGTGACGTCAGGGCGACAGGCCTGAAGTCATTCAGCTCACCAGGACGTGATACCTTTGGGACTGGGGTGATGCAAGATGTTTTCCAAATCCTCGGGACTCTCCCCTGTTCCAGGCTCAGGTTGAAGATACGCTGTAGAGGACTGCCCATCTCCCATGCACAGGCCTTCAGCAGTCGTGGCGATACTCCATCTGGACCCACTGCTTTGCTGGCACAAAGTCTCCTCAGCTCTCTGCTTACCTGGGATGCTGTCATTGTGGGTGGGGGGAAACTCTCTCCTATGCTGGTATCAGCAGAAGGTTGAGTGGAGGGTGCAGTACTCTGAGGTGAGAGTGGGTTAGGGTGGTCAAACCTGTTAAAGAAGTTGTTCATCAGGTTTGCTCTCTCCACGTCTCTCTCGATAGTGGCAACCCGCTTCGAGCTGCAGCCAGTGATGATCTTCATCCCATCACACATTTCCTTCATGCTATTATTCTGCAACTTCTGCTCTATCTTTCTCCTGTACTGCTCCTTCACCGCCCTGAGCTGGACTCAGAGTTCCTTCTGCATGCATTTAAGCTCATGCTGATCACCACCTTTAAAAGCCCTTTTTTTTCTGGTTCAAAAGGCCCTTGATGTCACTTGTCACATAAAAACAATGACGAGCTCAAACTCTCTGGGCAAGTAATAGGGACACAGACTTATGGCCAACAGTTCGATGTCCCTGCAGCAAGTGGAGATTTTGATGTTTACATGTCCAAGGTCGCACCTCCTTGTATTCACATAGAGAGTGAGTCCTCCTCCTTTCCGCTTCCTGCAGGTATTTGCGTCTCTGTCCGCTCTAACTGTGCTAAACCCGGGTAGCTCCACGTTAGCATCTGGGATGCTAGTTGTTAGCCACGTTTCACAAAAACATAAACTGCATTCTCTGTAGGTCCTGACATTTTTCACCAGAGCAGCCAGTTCGTCGCTCTTATTTGGTAGTGAGTTCACATTTCCCAGGATCACAGAAGGCACCGAAGGCTTGTATCGCCACTTCCTCGCTAGCCTACAGTATGTAACTACATAGAAACCCTCCACCTGCATCCTTGACTCAATACCAGTAGGGTTTTTCAAACTTGTCATTGTTGTGCTAATTGATATGGTACTTGACATAGTGAATTAATCGGGGGTCTTTCCTGACTGTCTTAAGACTGCAGTTGTCAAACCCCTGCAAAAGAAAAATAATCTTGATTCTTCTGGTTTTTTTTAACAATTTTAGACTAATATCTAACCCAGCCTTTTTTAAGTAAAATTCTAGAAAAGGCAGTCATTAAACAGCTAAATGATTACTACAAGTTTCAGTCAGGATTTAGAACAAATCACAGTACAGAAACTGCACTGTTTAAAATAGTAAGGCTATTTATCTGTTCTTGTTCTCTTTGACTTGAGTGCAGCATTTGACACCATTGACCAGAGTATTCTTATAAATTGCCTTGGTCTCAGAATTAATTTGAATAAAATTATACTCTTTCCAGTGAATTCACAAGCATATAATATTAGATTGGACACCCTACCTTTTACCATAGCAGATCAGTTTAAATACCTAGGGGTAAATATCACTAGTAAACATAAAGCTCTTTATCAACAAAATTTCGCCGTCTGTATGGAAAAAATTAAGCAAGACTTGCATAGATGGTCAACCCTTCATCTCACTTTTGCCGGAAGAATTAACGTTGTTATGATGAATATCCTTCCTAAACTTCTTTTTTTATTTCAAAACATTCCAATATATATCAATAAATCATTTTTTAAGCAATTAGATTCAACCATAACCTCATTTGTTTGGAAATCAAAAAATTCATGTATCAGAAAAGCGACCCTACAAAAACCTCAGGCAGAAGGTGGCATGGCTCTACCTAATTTTCAGTTTTATTACTGGGCAGCAAACATACAAGCCATAAAACCCTGGACACAAATAAATGACAATACACAGGCTTGGTCCGCAATAGAAGTAAAATCCTGCAGTACTTCTTTATATTCCCTGCTCTGCGCTCCAATAAATGCAAGTTATCGCAAATATACTAATAACCCAATTGTGCTTCACTCACTCAGAACAAGGAACCAATTTAGAAAGCAATTTAAGATGGAAAATCTCTTATCTGTGGCACCTCTGCAGGAGAACCACCTCTTTCAACCCTCGCAAACATATCAAGTTTTTAATATCTGGAAAAAATTTGGGATTAAATTGCTCAGAGATCTTTATATTGACAATATCTTTGCATCCTTTGAACAATTACATTCCAAATTTAACCTTCCAGCTACACATTTCTTTCACTATCTACAAATTAGAAAATTTGTTAAACAGAACCTGCCCGATTTTCCTCATCTCGTACCCTCCACCAGGCTGGAAAAAATACTCCTCAATTTCGAGGACTTAGACACCATTTCTGCAATATATAAAATTTTATTAGAGTCCCTTCCTTTCAAAGATCCAAGAGGACAATGGGAAAAAATCTCTTGATTAATATATCAGAAAAGGAGTGGAAGGTAGCAATGCTGAGAATTCACTCGAGCTCCATATGCGCAAAGCATAGAATTATTCAACTCAAAACTATTTATCGAGCTCATCCGTCTCGCTTAAAACTGTCCAAAATGTTTCCAGGGCAAGATCCAACCTGCGAACGCTGCAACCAAGCTCCTGCGTCACTGGGTCACATGTTTTGGGCATGCACCAAATTAACATCATTTTGGACCAAAATTTTTAAGTACCTTTCAGACAGCCTTGGTGTCACAATCCCTCCTAACCCATTAATAGCTGTGTTTGGTGTTCTTCCAGATGGATTTGAAGTGGAGAAGGACAAGCAAACTGTGATTGCATTCACTACACTTTTGGCACGCAGACTGATTTTGTTAAATTGGAAGAATCCTAACTCTCCTCTAATAAGTCAGTGGGAAACTGATGTTTTATATTATTTGAAATTGGAAAAAATCAAATTCTCAGTTAGAGGATCTGTACAGAAATTTTTCAAAACCTGGCAGGATCTAATCAATAATATTTTAGAATAAGAAGAAATAATTATTTCCGCATTTCTTTTCCTTCTCCATTTATCTTTTTTTGCCCTATTAAACTCAATAATTTAGGCATGTTTACAAGCCTTAAGTATTACTCCTTTGGCCATACTCTCCTTCTCAGGGGTGGGGTTTGTTTTTCAATCCTATTTTTTGTAAAAATTGATCTATTTGTATGGAATGATTACAATAAAATTAATAAATAAATTTTAAAAAAAATTGCCTTAGTTAATGGGTGGGCCTCTCCAACAAAGTCTTAGTCTCTCCGGCAAAGTCTTAACACTAGAATTACCAAAGCCTACAAAAAAAACTCGTAAATCCAGCCCACTTTAAATCTCTCGCGCCTCTCCATCAGCGTCTTTTGTCTTGTAAATGTGTCGATCAAGACAAGCAGCAAGCAGCCTGCTATACCACAGCAGAAAGGGCAAGAAGTTCTCCCAACTCAAGCCTTAATTATCTTGGAGTGAAGAGCTGGAGTTTTAGAGGGGAAATAATACACGTGTTCCAAATAACGATCTATTTCATGTGTGTTCCGTGTCTACAACAATCTATGTAAGCACATCGTTAAAACAGAAAGGTTGTTTTAGTAATAAATGACAAAATGGTGACATGAACTGTATAATGTGTGAAGACTGAAGTCCAAATATACTTACTTTATTGAAGTAAAAATACTTGCATTATTATTGCAGCAGCACTGGGTGTAAAAGTAAGAAAAAAAATGTACTGGTAAGCCACACTTATGCCACACTCAATCATACAGCCAAGTGTGCTGCGAGCAATCCAGTAATAGAAACCTATAAATAATGTGTTAGTTTAGTTTTCATCCAACTATTTGCTGTAGATGTTGAAACAGTGTGACCGGGTGTAGGGCTGCAACAACTAATGGACAAAAATCGCTAAATTCGAATATTAAATTATTTGCTAACGATGTTCATTGTTGAATAGTTGGATCGGTGACATGACACGTGTTAATTTATGTCATCACGTTCGGCAGCAGTGCATTTCAACATGGTGGAGACGGAGGGAGACGAAAGCCCAAAATTGCAACCTAAAAACATCTAAAGTGTGGTTGGTTGTAAAATTTGCAATGCAGAAATGGCATGGCACCAGAGTACAACTGTCATGCATAAGCACCTGAAGAAGAAACACATGGGAGCAAGTGAAGATACGTCTTCAGCACGGTAGGCTTACATCCCCCAATTTATAAGGATGTTTTCACATTTAGCTTAGTGGGCCAGAGAACGCTCCTGAGTCTGTCCTCTGCTCCACCCCAGCTTCAATTGTTTGCTTTCAGGCTTCACAGTATGTAATTCTGCTGTACTCGAACACACATATCATGTACAATTGTTATCATCAATTGAATAGGAATAATGGATAATTTAATAATAATAATAATAATACATTTTATTTATACAAGGCGCCTTTCAGGGAACTCAAGGACACCGAACAACAATAAATAAATAAATAGATAAATAATTAAATAAAAGACACAATTATAAAAAACTTAAAACATCAGAAAATCTAGAAATTAAAACCAAACAAAACCATTATAATCAGGAGGAAAAAGAAAAAGCCATTTTAAACAGATGCGTTTTAAGTTTACATTTGAAGGATGAATATGATTTGATATTTCGGAGATCCGCAGGCAATGAATTCTAGAGCTTGGGAGCAGAACGGCTGAAAGCTCTGCTCCCCATGGTGGTTAGACGGGCGGGAGGAACAGTCAGATGGGTGGAGGAAGAGGATCTAAGGTTACGGGATGGAATGGCAACATGAAGAAGGTCAGACAGATATGGAGGGGCGAGGTTATGGATGGCCTTAAATGTTAATAGTAGAATCTTAAAATCAATACGAAACTTAATCGGGAGCCAATGAAGCTGCTGCAAGACCGGAGTAATATGGTGAATAGATGGGATTTGAGTGATGATACGTGCTGCAGAATTCTGGACTAACTGAAGCTTATGAAGAGATTTATTCGGGAGACCAAAGAGGAGTGAACTGCAGTAGTCCAGCCGAGAAGTGACAAGACTATGAACAAGAAAGACAGTGGTGTGAGGAGTGAGGGAGGGGCGAATACGATTAATATTACGTAAGTGGAAGTAAGCAGACCGGGTGATGTTATTAATGTGAGATTGGAAGGATAGAGTACTGTCGAGGATGACACCCAGACTCTTGACCTGAGATGATGGGGAAACAACAAAGTCATCAATAATAAGAGAAAGATTATTGGTTTTGGATAATGAAGATTTTGAACCAATGAGGAGAACCTCAGTTTTGTCACTGTTTAATTTGAGAAAATTCGAAGAAAACCAGGATTTAATTTCAGCAATGCAGTCAATAAGCGAGGGTGGTGGAAAAGAGGAGGTGGGATTACCAGCAAGGTAGAGCTGGGTGTCATCAGCATAACAGTGAAAATTAATGTTATATTTGCGAAAAATATTGCCAAGGGGAAGAAGGTAAATAATAAAAAGAAGAGGCCCCAGGACAGAGCCCTGGGGCACACCAGAGGTAACAGCGGTGGGTTTGGATGTGAAGGTTTTAAGTTGTATGAACTGAGTGCGGCCTAAGAGGTAGGATCTAAACCAATCAAGTGGAGTGTGAGTAATGCCAATCAGAGATAATCTATTAAGGAGAGTGGTATGACAAATAGTATCAAAGGCCGCACTCAGATCAAGGAGGATGAGAATAGTGATTAGACCGGAGTCAGCAGCCATAAGGAGGTCATTAGTAATTTTAACAAGTGCCGTTTCTGTACTATGAAGGGGGCGAAAACCAGACTGGAACTTTTCATATAGATTATTATGAGATAAATGGGTGTGAAGTTGGATAGCTACTATTTTTTCAAGAATTTTGGAGATAAAGGGCAAGTTAGAAATGGGGCGAAAGTTATTGAAATTAGTAGGATCAGCACCAGGTTTTTTTAATATTGGGGTTATAGCAGCAGTTTTAAAAGATGAGGGAATAATACCAGTAGTGAGAGAAGAGTGAATGATGGCAGAAATGAGAGGGACTAGAGAGGGGAGGCAGGCTTTAACCAGAACTGTAGGCAGGGGGTCCAGCTGACAAGTAGATGACTTGGATTTGCAGATGAGATCTGAAATTTCAGAGGAAGTGGGAAGCTGGAAAGAAGAGAAAAAGTGAATAGGCGAGTGTAGTTCAGAAGGAATATAGAGAGGATCTGGACCAAGGTGCTGATGTATCTTTTGGATTTTCTCGTTGAAAAAAGACATAAGAGAATTACAGAAAGCAGTTGAGTAAAGGTGAGATGGTAAAGAGTCTGGAGGTTGTGTAACATTATTAAGTAAAGAAAACAAAGTCTTGGTGTTACCTGTATTACGAGTAATTAACTGAGTGTAATAATTAGACTTGGTTTGAGCTATACAATCCTTATAATAGAGAAGATGATTTTTATACATCTCTTTGTGGACAAACAGTCCGGATTTTTTAAACAACCTTTCAAGTTGCCTGCCCTTAGCTTTCAGAAGCCGAAGTTCAGGCGTAAACCAAGGGGCAGAAAAAGAAAAAGAAACAGAACGGGTTTTTAGCGGAGCCAGAGAATTAAGAATATCATTAAGACAGGTGTTATAATATGAGACCAGTTCTATGGGAGTGGATAAATTATAAAAGTCCATTTGGGAATCGATTCTAGAAAACAGCAAATTCAAGTTAATATTCTTAATGTTGCGAAAGGCTATGAGACGTGGAAGCTTAGGAACAGAAAAGGTAAGTTTGGCATTGAATGAAAGAAGAAAATGGTCGGTTATAGTGAGTTCATCTGCTGTGAGATCAAAAGGAACAACACCAGAGCAGCAGATCAGGTCCAAGATATGTCCTTTACAATGAGTAGGAACATCAGTGTGCTGCTGGTATCCAAAACTCTCCAGGCAAGATAAAAAGTCTCTAGTGAGAGGGATATTGATATTGTCCAGATGTACATTAAAATCCCCCAGCAGAATTATATTTGGGGTAATTACAGATAAATGAGTAAGGAAGGTAACAAGATCGTTCAAAAAATTGTTGTTTGACTTAGGAGGACGGTAGACAGTTGCAATAATGGTAGGAACTGGGCCAGACAGTTGACACACAGTCGATTCAAAAGAGCTAACAGCAGGAGCAGACAACGGCAGGACTTTCCACTCCTCGCGATAAATAATCGCGACACCTCCTCCACGGCCAGAGGAACGGGATTGACAAGTGTAAACAAACCCCGGGGGGGTGCATTCATTAAGTTGTGAAAAGTCTTGAGGTTGTTGCCAAGTCTCAGTTAAACAGAAAATGTCAAACTTACGGTCAATGAGGAGATCCTGAATGAGATGTCCCTTGCTCGTGAGTGAGCGGATGTTTAGTAGACCAAAGCTGACAATGTTGCTGTCGCATTTGACAGTGGTGTTAGTCGACCTAGCTAAGCTGGCCAACACGCTATGATCAACGTTCCTATCTGTGTTGTGAGGAGTGTGCCGAAAATCAGACCAAAAAGAGTTAATTCCTTTCGAGACGTCCGTTCGGAATCTCCGACGAGACCCACGGTGGATGTATCTCCGACGAGGGAGAAGTATGACGTCCGGGTCGAAATACAGCACCGACAGCAGAGGCACAGACTGGAGAAGACGCAGTCGAAGAAGCTCAGCAGCTGGATACTGGAGGAGGCCAGTCGCAGGTTGGATAACGAGCGACAGAAGACTCCAAACAAGCATTAACCAGGCGATTATCCTACCAGTCCACATTGTAGGTGAGGAGGCCAGAGGCAGATCAGACGTTCAGAGAATAAGCCGGTAAGTTTCAAACGAAACGGAGGTTAGGATGAAGCTAAATGCATACACAGCATATACAGCCACGCAGAGATGTCAACAAAATGGCAAAAAAAAAAAACAAATACCCACAAAATCACATAGTCTAGTTACCGGCGAGCAGCGGCGACCAGTCCCGCCAGCGTTCACTCAAACCGGAAGTCAATTTGGAACAGTTTGTAGCTTTTGTGCTGCTGGCATTAACTTAGCTTTATTGTTATGCTTTGCGAGTGTGAACACGACCTTAAAGACAACTTTGGGGCTATTGTTAAATTGGTAATTTTGCTGTAGATATATTATTTGAAATCAGTCAGTTTCGAATATAGGCAGTCCCCTGGGTATGAATGAGATCTGTTTCTAAGTCTATCGCTAAGTTGAATTTGTAGCCAATTCAGAACAGATACAAGGTTCTTATTTCAAATCAGTTAGTCAAATGTTTGTTGTAGTATGAAAGATATATTTTACCTTTCTATGCAAACACACTCAACACAGTATTAAAGGCAACATAATCAGACATAAAAAAGCTCATTCCTACAGCCAACAAACTGCTGAAGCCGCACAATATTTTAATGCAAGAGTACGCTATAGTGCATGACAGAAATTTCATCATCAGTCTTTTCTTACAGTCCCTTGTGTCAGTGATCACCCTACCTCCAGAATTGTGTAACCATGTGTGGTATAGCGGGTCTGTGGTTCTGTAAGAATGGTCGGGTTTTTTCAGAATAATCCATTGGCTGTGTAAGTCTCCATCAGCGCACTTGCGCAAATGCAGGGAGTGGGTGAGGTAATTGGTGCGAGTAGCACCTGCATGTGAAGGTGGGATCTTTCTCAATTGCTTCATCGGTTCCCTGTGGTGCGCGATTGAGACACTGTGCCCAACGACCCGTATAAGTACAGGCCAGCACAGGGAAAAAAGGGGAGAACACAGAAAGAAGAGCTGTGAGAACAGCAGCAGGTAGACAGGCAGGTGGAGCCAGCAGCATGGAGAAAACAGATTGGTCGTTAGCCCCACGTAGGTGCTCTAGGGGTGGATCGTGGCCGCTGACAATTCTCAGAATTCTCGGCTCCCTCCCTAGGAATCCAAGGGATGACTGTGTGAGCGTGAAAGAGGACGGGCAGACACCAACTGAAGCAGTCAAGATGGGGGTCGGGAGAAGAGGACCGCAACTGCCAGTGTCTCTGACAGCTGCGTGAGCGATGGGTGAGCTGGGGAGATGAAAAGGGAGTTGTGCTGGGTGTGTCCACGGCTGGAAAAGAACAATGACCCACATGCTGTGACACAGATTTTAGCCTTTTATTTATTTTTTTTTATTTTGCGGATTTTACTGCATTAAAGGATTATTTATTGTAAGCACTGCATTTTCTTTTGGATAAGTACACTGCTTTGATTTTTAGTGTTTAATAAAAGCACTTGCACTTTGCACCATCCCGTGGCTTAGCGTGTTTTGTACCCACCTGCCATTCTTATTTGGTTATGTTATCAACGGTGTCGAGGGAGCTTTGAGCTGACCCGCACCGTCACATTATGCTGCCCTGTGCGTGTCAACTGTGCATAAACCAGACAAGAAAACATCCACTCACTGAAAGAGCATTTGTCTGAGGTGTCACTCCTTGCACCTATACAATCTAACATTAAAAGTACACAGTGATAACCAAATGTGCACAAATTCATAGCGAAAAATCACCCAGACCCAGGGCAAAAATTTAAGTTTGTGCAGACAGAAACAGAATACGGCTAACCAAGAAGGCATCTGCTCCACATGGCTAATTCTTAAAGCATTCAGCTAGCACTGCCTTCATTACACCTGTGTTTCTCAGCATTTATGGTCCCACAACTGAGTTTTGCCCTTTCTGTTTTTTTTTTTTAATTCATTGACGTCCTACTGGCAGCAACTGCAAAACACCCCCCTTGGTGAAATGAGTGTGATCGGGTGTCCTCTTCAATGAAAGGAACTCACTTAGAAATGGGGAGACTCGTATCCAAAAAAGTTCAGGAAGAATTATTGAACACATACACTGCAGAACTGTGACACAGCTATACAGAAAGAAGATGAACATGGTTTAGAAAGTGACTAAGTAATTTTATAGCTCTGCTAAAGAAAGAATTTAAGTGTTACATTTTAAAACTGCTAATGTTATAATTTTTAAAATATAAAGAAAGATGACAACACTTATAAACTGCATAGCTAGAGGTAAAAATATTATATTTTGGAGACTTATACTATATTCTAATTTCAGCAAAAAAACAACTCAACATATCAGACTAAGTTTTGTGGAAAAATGCCCCTTGCACACTACAGCAAGCAGCTGTCCTGACTGGCTGTGACCTAAATATGCTGGTAACTGACATGAGACAACTCTCCATTGTGGAGGATTTAAAGCAATGATTTGTATGCTCAATCCAGGTTCCACTCTGCCTTTAAGGACACATTTTAATAAAATGATGGAGTGGAAATATCAGGAAACATTTCAACAAGTGAAGACTTACATTAAAGCTACCACCAGCAAACTTACAATCACCACCGATATATGGACAAGTGTAACAGCTGAAGCCTACCTTGGTGTAACATGCCATTTTATTGGAGAAGACTAGAGCTTGAAATCATTCTGTGTGACGATAGTAGAATAGCTATATAAATGTAATGAATTATTATTATTATTTTATTATTAATAGCCACCAGGCCCTTTGCTGGATACGGTGAGCCAGAAGAACCAGTAGCCACCTGTATTTAATCAAATATACCACAGTCTAGAGTAGACAGATGCAGTGCTGAACATTAAACGAATCCCCAAAAGACGCTTAATGTTAAAGCGTCATTCCAGTAACAATCAAATTATTTAGATTTTATGCAATGTCGGTTTGGTGGATTCCTCTTCTTTAATGGACTAGCCACTTTAGGGATGGTTTATACTTCACCCTCGGAATGCGTACGCGCACGCATCATGGCTGCCACACATTCCCAGCATTCATTTGATGTGTCCTCTGAGCACGTCCTCAAAAATTAACACATGCGCGAGTTGTAGTACCAGCAAAAAAATCGGGGGGGTGGGGGGGGTGCAGTGTGTTCAAGTTGGAACGTGACGTCAGAGTCTCGGGTTACTATCAATATGTGATAGCAAGCAGCTTTGCAGATCCTACAGAATTAATATGCATGCTAGAATGTTTGATGAATGGTTCAATGTGGTGAAGCAAAATGCTGACATACAAATGCACTCATGGTGCTTTTATATTCAAGCGTTGCATATTTCCCATTGTAATGACAAAACATTTAAAGGTCTCACCATCTTTTTTTTTTTTCTTTTTTTTGCACCTTCACAACAATAGCATCAAAATGTACAGCAGCTTATTTGAGCCACAGAGAAAAAAATTAGGGACACAGTGAAAAGTTCTATTTTGTAATTAAAGTGGAAATTTCGGCTTTAAACTTGAAATTTCCACTTTAATCTCGTAGTTTATTTTGTCATTAAAGTAGACCTTAGTAAACGTCATCTTGAAACCGACCCAGTTGTTAATCACTACGTGCATCTGGGGCTTCCTCCTGCACTGATAGCAGTGGCAAGCAGCAATTGCCACACAGAACACATTAAATGTACGATATTCCGTCTCTATGCACATTTAGAATCCTTAGATTTATACTTGATCGCTTTCATGATGAAATGCATTAAAGTATATATGTTACAATTTACAGATAAATCATTCACTTCATTTAAATAATAATGTTAATAATTACACATGTGGGGGTGACACGGTGGCAGCACGTTTATTATACAACTATTATATACAATTATTGTGCCACACAACCCACAGACTCCCCCAAAGTCAAGGTCAATACCACAACACCTTTCCTTCAGACCGCCTCCTTCTCTCTCCTTCCAGACCTCGTCCTCTTCCATCCGACACCAGCCTCGAATGAAGGGAGGCGGCCCCTTTTATTCATACCCGGATGTGCTCCAGGTGTGCGCTGGCAATCTTCCACCCGACACGCCCCAGTGTGGCGGAAGTGCCAGCTGTCTCCCCGGAAGCACTCCGGGTGTTCCCTCTCTTCTTCCCCCCAGCACTTTCTGGTGTAACGGAAGTGCTGGGGTCCGGGGTCCATCAGGCATGGCCCCCAATACAACCAGGGCGGTCGCCCCCTCGTGGTCTGGAGGAGGCATGAGCACTCTTTTCTGCTCCACTGACTTTGGGGATCGGCCCTTCTCTGGACGTGCACACCCAGCTGCACGTCCCTTCCTATCGGAGGAACCGGCATTCACCCCTCGATTCCTCCTATCACTCTTGGACGCCCCAACGGTCTGGGTCTGCGCATGGGAAACGCACAGATCCAAGCCCGTCTGCGTCCATACAGAACGACGGGAGACTGTCGTAGGTCGGGGCGTCGGGCGCTAGGACCCAGGGCACTCATCAGCCCCTGTACTGCCTGCCCTCTCGATTTTTCTCCCCTCACCTCACTCACAGCCTTCACCGTCACCTCCGCTGTTGGAGACCCACCTACTTGGTTCCGTCAATGAATGTCACGGGCCCCTTCGGTTGGTTCTCCCTTATGCTTTACGGGGTCGGCTTTACCTACCTTCCCCGCCGTACAGCTCCAGCCAAAGGATCAGCGACGCGCCCTTCTACTGCAGCATGCAGCGTCTGTAATGATGCGCCCGCCTTCACCTCCAGCTCCTGCAGGTCCGCACGGAGCGTACTGAGCCCCTGCAACAGCGGCGCTACGGCCTGAAGGGATTTCTCCAGCGCATGCAGCACTACAGGCAAGGACAGGAAGTCAGCCGGCGCAGAGCCTACCTGTCTGTCTGCCCCTTACTTCGACTGCTTCCTGTGGGCCTCTTCCTCCGGCCCAATTGGGTCTCCCCCCAGCACGAGATGGGCATTCCTTGGTCCCGTCTCCATCCAATCATCAGCAGGTACGCAAGACACACCACCCAATCCTGTGCCTGTCACGGGGAGGGACTTCCGGCCCGCGGCCATTTTGGCTCTTCTCCTCCTGGTGCGGTGACAAGCCAGCTCTTTGGGTTGTAGCGTCTCCTTTTCTACAGCCCCTTCTGCTGCTGTCGCCTCCGGAAAGCCCCGCAGATCAGCGCGAGTCTACCACTGACGCAGACCCAGACAGTCCCAGCTTGCAAAACATAACACAAGCGCAGCCCCACCGGGCTGGCTGCCATCGTGCAGGGAACTCACCTGTCGGGTCTCGTCTGTCCGAGGAAACGTTGCCGGTGTGGCTTCCCTCGACAGTGCGCCGTCCCGGGCACCCTCTGCGACAGCACACTCCCTGGAGCCCGCCGCACTCAGGTAAGGCCCATCGATCTTCCGCCGCACCAGGAGAGAACCTTGTGACCGCGGTCCGTTAGCGGTCTGTGGGGCGAGACTCTCTCGCGGGGCTGTGGGCAGTAAGTATCTGCCTGTATTTCTCAGCATTGAGAACACCATTAATCCTGACCAAATCTCCAACTCCATTTGCAGAAATGCAGCCTCAAACGTTCAAGGAACCTCCACCATGCTTCACTGTTGCCTGCAGACACTCATTATTGTACCGTTCTCCAGCCCTTCGACAAACAAACTGCCTTCTGCTACAGCCAAATATTTCAAGTTTTGACTCATCAGTCCAGAGCACCTGCTGCCATTTTTCTGCACCCCAGTTCCTATGTTATCGTGCATACTTGAGTTGCTTGGCCTTGTTTCCACGTCGGGGTATAGCTTTTTGGGTGCAAGTCTTCCATGAAGACCACTTCTTGCTAGACTTCTCCGGACAGTAGATGGGTGTACCTGGGTCCCACTGTTTTCTGACAGTTCTAAGCTGATGGCACATCTGGACATCTTCCGATTTCGAAGGGTAATAAGCTTGATGTGTCTTTCATCTGCTGCAGTAAATTTCCTTGGCCGACCACTGAGTCTACGATCCTCAACGTTGCCCGTTTCTTTGTGCTTCTTCAAAAGAGCTTTATCAGCACATCTTGAAACCCCAGTCTGCTTTGAAATCTTTGTCTGGGAGAGACCTTGCTGATGCAGTATAACTACTTTGTGTTTTGTTGCTGTGCTCAATCTTGCCATGACATGAAACTGTCTTCCACAACCTCACCTTGGTAGCAGAGTTTGGCTGTTCCTCACCCAGTTTTAAGCCTCCTACACAGCTGTTTCTGTTTCAGTTAATGACTGTGTTTCAACCTACTTGTGACATTGATGATCATTAGCATCTGTTTGGTATAATTGGTTGATCAGACACCTGACTAGAATCCTACAAAATCCCTGACTTTGTGCAAGTGTACCTATAAGAATTGATGCTGGTTTGAAGGCAAAAGGTAGTAACACCAAATATTGATTTGATTTAGATTTTTCTTTTGTTCGCTCACTTTGAATTTTGCAAATTGATAACAATAAACAATCATTATTTATATTTCTGAAAGCATTCTTTGTTTACAGCATTTTTTCACACCTGCCTAAAACTTTTGCACAGTACTGTATATACACACACATACAATATATATATATTTGCAGCTGGAGATCCACAAAGGGAGAAAATTAATCACGTATCATAAAATAGTTTTTATTCCTGAGCTATATATATAGTCACACACGCGTGTTTAGGAGACAACTAAAGGGCTTGAATGAATGTAATTCCACGCCGGGCCAGGGGGTGGCGAAGTGTACTAATTAGCTCTCTCAATCCCTTGCAGACCATTCTCGGGAAATCCCGCCTGTTTCTGGGGCAGCCAGCAACATCTCTTCCAGTTCCGGACCTGAAAGCATCACTTCCCTTACTGGCCTATAAAACCGCCATTTTGCCTTCAGTATATGAGTTCTGTTTTGGACTCAGTTGTGTGAACATGTCTGTTCATGATAAGCATTTTTGTAGCCAGGAAATGTTATACGGTTGGCTGCCCCAAATCTTCGCAATGTCTTTGTGTCGTTCTTGTGACAATATACAGTATATATATATATATATATATATATATATATATATATATATATATATACTAGCAAAATACCCACGCTTCGCAGCGGAGAAGTAGTGTGTTAAAGAGGTTATGTAAACATAGATATACATAAACATATATACTTATATATACATATCTACATATACACATATCTATATATATCTATATATATATATATATATATATATATATATATATATATATATATATATATATATATATATATATATATATATATATATATACATACACATATACACATCCACATATATATACATATATCAACATATATATACACATACATATACACACACACATACATACATATATATACATATTTACATATATATATATATATATATATACACATATATACATATCTACATACATACACATATATCTATCTATCTATATCTCTATCTATCTATCTCTATACATATATATCTCTATTTATCTATTTATATATATCCCCGTGCTTCGCAGCGGCGAAGTACTGCTTTTAAATTTTTATTAAGAAGAAAACCTTTTTAAATTGAGTGAAAATATACCAATAACAATTTGTTAAGGATCTGTTTTTTTGTGAAGCTGACTTCACACAGCCTCTCCGCTGTTTTTACGATTGTTCTGTTTGTATACCACGTTGTCAATTCAGCACTCCGGTTGGAATATGACCAAGCTGTGCAAGCTTACTGTTAAGAATGCAATGTATAGTTGTACAGGAGAAAAGCAATCTTGCCTCAAATCAATGGCAACCTTTTGTAGGTCTATGAACTTAATTTAAACATTAGGTTTACACGGTGCTCTGTTTCCATAGTACCTGCACTCATGAATATATCTGTATGCGTCAGTCGCTGAAATTCCCGCGCTTCGCACCGGCGAAGTACTGCTTTTAAATTTTTATTAAGAAGAAAAGTAAACCTTTTTAAATTGAGGGAAAATATACCAATAACAATTTGTTAAGGATCTGTTTTTTTGTGAAGCTGACTTCACACAGCCTCTCCGCTGTTTTATAAACGAACGCCATATAAGGTCTTCCTTTTTCGTTGCTTTGCCAATGGATGCAGCCTTTTTATTTAATCCACGGGTTGTCTGCTGTTTTTTTGTTCGTTTATTACGATTGTTATAGTTCTGTTTGTATACCACATTGTCAGTTCAGCACTCTGGTTGTAATATGACCAAGCCGTGCAAGCACACTCTTGAGAATGCAACGTATAGTTGTACAGGAGAAAAGCAATCTTGCCTCAAAGTTCAGTCAGTTCACGTGAGCCGCTCTCTTGTGTGATGTTGCGATGTCCACGGCTTTATTTAATGTTAGCTAAGACCCGGCACTTAAAAGTTTCTCGCTACAGCAATTTTAACTCCGTTACAAAGTGATTCAAAGTCTCGTTTATACCTCGTGTCTTCTCATTAAACTTGTATCTCGCGAATATGGTGTTGCAAACGGCAGGGGGAGCGTTTCTATAAACTTAATTTAAACTTACGGTTTACACCGTGCTTTCTCAATTGTGTAATGAATGTTTTCTTCAACGCTCTTTGGGGCTGTTCCTTGTTTTCAGTTCACGTGATTACGTAGGAGGCGTGATGACGCGACACGCAACTCCGCCTCTCACGGCCATCGAGCTGCACTCCATTCCAGTACATGGACAAAAAAGAGGTTCCAGTTATGACCATTACGCGTAGAATTTCGAAATGAAACCTTCCTAACTTTTGTAAGTAAGCTGTAAGGAATAAGCCTGCCAAATTTCAGCCTTCTACCTACACGGGAAGTTGGAGAATTAGTGATGAGTGAGTGAGTGAATGAGTCAGTCAGTCAGTCAGTCAGTGAGGGCTTTGCCTTTTATTAGTATAGATAAAGAAAGAGAGAGAGATTTTGTGTTGTTGTTGTTCGAGAAATGGTGAAACTGTTTTTAATTAAGCCTGGTTTCAGATAGGTACATTACAGAAAAAATTAAACAATACTAGCCAACCCACTGCATAGCATACACCGCATAATTATTTATTGATGGGTGAACACTTCCTGAACAACACAGTTGTCCAAATGGGGTGGGTTTGAGGATACGACTGTGAGTGAATGAAAAGATGGAACTCTGGAGAGAGCAACATACAATTGTCCATGACTGAAAATTGGTTTTGGCTGATACAGGCATATCGTTTTGAAAGTTTGTCCCTGTGCCTTATTAATTGTCATTGCAAAGGCTAATCTAACAGGAAATTGTCTGCGTGTAAAAGTAAAAGGCAAATTTGAATCTGATGGGGTCAGGGATATCCGGGGAATAAGGACAGTTTGTGAGGAAGGAGCTGCGATAGTTTTACACTCCAGTACAGTGGAACCTCGGTTCACGATCATAATTCGTTCCAAAACCCGATTTGGTCGTGAACCGAAGTAATTTCCCCCATAGGATTGTATGTAAATACAATTAATCCGTTCCAGATCGTACAAACTGTATGTAAATATATATTTTTTAAAGTTTTTAAGCACAAATGTACTTAATTACACCATAGAATGCACAGCGTGCACCTTGAACAATAGAGAGAACTTAACACTGCAAGAGTTCGCGCTATAGCGCTACAAACCGCTCGCTAAAAACACTTTTTTAATGAGTTTCAAGCACAGGGAAAAAAGTGAACATTTGAAAGATCCGTAATTTAATAAACCACCACGAAAAGTAACATTGCAACAATGCACGCTACGAACCGATCGCTGTAAACAGAAGTGAAAACAAAATCAAGCCCAGTGCATTCTTTAACTGCTTTCTCTGCCTTATGCGTCCAGCCCCCTCTCTCTACTGTGTGTGTGTCTCTCTCTCTTGCGCTGTAAGAGTTAAATATGAACCCTGCTCCAGTGTGTACCTGGTATGTGTCTGAGTCTCATATCCTTCTGAGCTTATGCTTAAAAGCTGACGCTGTTTATTTTATTATGCACTACGATAAAATGTGTTTCCTGTTTTGTACCAAGCTGGATCATAATATATTATATATATATATATATATATATAGGCCATTGTTCTTTTCTCTTCTTGAAATTCACACAACTCCTCAACACAAAAATGAACAACATACATTCAAAAAGTCACGTACATCCTAAACAAACAGGACTATCAATCAAATTGTGGTCATCTAAAGTATCAAAATCTGCCATGTCCTGTTAGCAACTAGGTGTAACCAATCATGTTAAAAGTTTTCTGAATTTGTAATGAATTCCTTTTAAACAAAAGTGACCTAATCAATGAATTGTATAAATATAGCCCGAGGACATTTTTTCCTTTGTAGCAATGTGACTAGCATGTGGCTAACATGTAATACACTTGTTACCTCTTCGAAGATTTAGATAAATAATAACGATTGACGCTTCTCCTGCCTGTGTTTTATTGCTTAAATCAGGGCATTCCAGTGGGGGGGTGTGCCTGTGTGTATTAAATTTTCTTCCACAGTGCCTGTGTGTCTCTCTCTCTCTCTCTCACGTTTGTGTGTGTGTGTGTCTCTCGTGCGCGCCTACACAGATGAAAGCGACTCAGGTGAGGAGTTGGGGGCGGGCACATGAGCAGGAAGTGCGCATGCCTCGGGGAGGAGGGTTAGAGTTGGCAGGCGGGGCTCTGTCTTGTGTCGGGTGACTTGGTGGATTATATATAGAAAAGCAGCCTGAACCGAAAAGAACAATGAAAAGTCAACGTGGCTCAGAGGTGCGTGTGGACTGTAGCAGAGACGAAAGTGACTGAGGCGGTGCTTGGTGAGGTGCTACGTGCCTCGAGAGCGAGGGTGGACTCAGGAGGAGGGTTAGAGTTGGCGGGCGGGGCTCTGTCTTGCGTGTGTCTTGCTTGCCATGGACTTGCATGCGTCTTTCTTGCCATGGTCTGGTCTCTGTCTTACGTGCCATGGTTGGCTGCTTAGTGAATTGTTGGTGGGCGGGGCTCTGTGATTTGGTGGGCATAGCTCTGTCTTGCGTACATCTTGCTTGCCATGTCTTGCGTGCGTCTTGCTTGCCATGGACTTAGTAAATTATATATACAGATGACAGCTGGTAATTAGGAGGAGGAGGAGGTTAGGAGCAGGCGCTGTTTATTGCGTGTTACCACACCCACCACACGACGAACCACCTGGATTGGGATCATAGTGCAGCCATACATTGGGTGACACCTCAGAACCACTACACTATTTGGCTCTACTTTCCATCTTCTGGTCATCTTGCTCACCATAATCCACAAGCATGGTGTGTGTCATTAACATTAGTGAAACATGATTTTCCAGTTTAAACTATGCTATTTACTAAAACAACATGATGTTCAACTTTCTCTTTTATAATGGCTTCCAATATTTTACCTGTGATGCATATTAAGGTTACTGGTCCATAGTTACTTGATTAGTCATATACTCCTTATTATATAATGGGAAAATATTTGCTAGCTTCCAATTTTTAGGAATTTCCCTAGTGTGTAGTGAGTATGCATCAGGTATTTATATATACAGTATAGGTAGTCACTAACCTCCGTAAACAGTCACTGTTAGCATATTTTAGTTTGCACTTACCATTTTTAATGCACTTCACCTTCTTCGTGGCCTTTTACCTTTCCTAATGTCTTTTTTAACCATTTCTCTCATAAGCCCCAAGGTTAGCACTACAATTATTTGTCTTGTACGTCTTAAACAGCTGTTTTTCCTTTACAGCTTCTTTTTTAGCTCCTTATTTAACCACTAGAGTTTTCCAGATTTCTTACTGCTTCTAAATTACAGAATGAATGTGTCCTGTATTGCATGTTACATGCCTTTAAACCTTCTCTACTTCTCTTTGACAGTCTTCACATATTTAAAAACTTCTCAGTTTATCTTTTTTAGGCTTTGCCATGTCTGCTCAAAATCAGTTTTCATTTTTGAATATACATTTATACCAAAGAACTGTAAAATGTATTTCTAGATAAATCCAAACTTCCTAACTAAGATGTAGTCATAATGTATTTAAGGAAGACATGCAATCAAATACTTTTCATGTAATTGACAACTCTCCCAGCTATTCAGTGTGATGGACAGCAGGCGGTTCAGTCCGGCCGGGACATCCATGAAAGAAAAGAATGGAGGAAGGCAGCCTTTTCAGGACACTGCATCCCCCGGGACGCTAGGTGGCAGCTCCCCTGGACAGCAACGGTTCTCTGGATTTCCTCAAAGCATCCTGGGACATGGAGTCCGTTTTCCCAGCCCTGTTGGGTGCCGTGGGTGCCGCCAGGGGCAGCTTACAAAGAACCTGAGGACTACTACGGTTATGACAACCCAGAAGTACTTCAGAGTCACGAGGACGAAAGCCCGCAGTACTTCAGGGCTACCTGAGGAAGGATGATGTGGCGTTGAACCCGGGAGAAACACTTCCGGGTTATGGACTATTTAAAGGACTGGTGAAGACCCAGCAAGGAGAGCTGGGGTTGGGAAGTTGGGTGACTAAGCTGCTGGGAGTGGAGGATTGTTATTGTTATTGATTATTGTATTGATTACTGAAGAACTGTTGAGTGCGTGGTGCTTTGTGCACTTATTGAATGAAAATTATTAAAGATTCTTCTTGGTGCTTTTTACAAGTGTGTCTTGGACGTCTGTCTGGTGGGTTTCACGGGGCAACAGCGCCTCAAGTGTCCACATCAGGTTTTGCCTATCTTTCTTAAATTAGGCATAACCATCTATGTTATACTTATCCTAGTCTCTCAGATTTAACCAATTTTTTGTTATTATTATAATATTATGTGCAGGCACATATACAGTAACTGCAACTCACTTTAGAATAGAAGAATGTTAGAACATCAGAACAGGCCATTAATAAGAACAGGCCATTCAACCCAGCAAATTCACCAATCCAATTCACATAATTCTTCCAAAATAAAGTTGAGTTTATAAGGTCCCAAAAGTACAGGTAGACTTTCACTAATTCGCCTCCCTATAATCCAGTTCTTTTGTTAATCCATCAATAGCACTAGATCAGCAATAAACTCTCTTCGTAACCACCTCTCTGATGCAAGGTTATTATAGTTAACGAAAACTAACATCAAAACTGAAAATATTAATAAAAAAACATTTTCGTAAACTGAAATAAAATAATTAAGAAAAACGAAATGAAAAACTAAAACTAAACCTAACTATTAAAGTACCTGGAAAGACAAACTGAAATAATATAATAATTTACTAAAAATATTTTTATTTTTCCATCACAACCGGATTTACACAAGAGCTACCCTGGGATGCAGGGGTCCCGAAATTAATCAAAATACATTAATAAGAATTTCATATTTGGTTTTTGAATTAAAACATTCCTGCCATTAGACTTTAACCCTTGTAACTTTTCACTTTAAAACAGAAATCCATCTACTATGAGCCGCCCACATATATTCATCCAGTAAACGGCGGCTGGGTGGATGTTAACACAGCATTTGCGGTAACAGAGCAAGCTGGATACAGGTGTATAAAGCATGTGAAGAAGAAAGCGATTTCATAATGAAACAAGTGTGCATTTATTCAAGAAAAAAAGTGTTGATTCACCAGCATTTGTGTGTCTGCTTATATCCCTTCAGCAATATCTTTTACAAGTAGCAAAAATTTATACCGGGCAATACAGACTCAAATGAAATGTATGTTTTTATTATATAATAGTAAGGATAACAGCCGCTCACTACTCAAAACAGTAAATGTGGGAAGGACCTGGGATCGAACCCAAAACCTCTTGATTACGAGAAAGCAGTTCTTACCTCTGCATCACCGAAGCGGACACATCTACTTTGTGTTGATTGATATTTCGGCTTCAGTTTTTACACTTTGACAGCAACATGTAAATTGAATAATTTCTTTTTCTTCAGTATATCTTGAATAAACGCGCACTTGTTTTGTTATACCTTTTTCTGAAAGTGTTTATTTAACATTTGGACCTCAGTCTTCACACACTGTACATTTCACATCAGCATTTTGTCATTATCACTATAACATGAAAAAAGTTTATGTTTTAGTTATGTGTTCAACATTTCTTGCCTCACATTTCCTGTCATCCTACATTTACACAGATCATTGTAGAGACGGAACACACATGAAATGTATGTACAGTAGACCCCCGCGAAGTAGCGGTTCAGAGTTTGCAGCCTCAGTCATTTGCACATTTTTCCTTAGAACCTATCTAATTGTTAGCAGAAACCACAAATATCCTCCGTAATTTTTATGGCTTTTTTGTGGCAATACTGTACTGTAGAGAGAACAGGAAGCAACTGTAGAGGAAATGCAGCTTGGGATGGTGAAAGTAGCAAACAGAATTTGAAACTGCAACTCCCAGCAGTCCCTGCATTGGCTCTGACTGGTCTTCTGCTGAGGGTGCTATGGCTGTTGGGGTCAAATAATGTCAGCGTGGCTTTTAAACAGGGGGCCGGTGACCAAAATGAAAAAAAAAAGTTTTTGTAATTTGTGTTTCAAGTTCCTGTCTCTCTGCCTGCCTTGTGTTGGGTTACCTGTACTTATTCGTTTTGTCCTGGATTGACTGCCGTCTGCCTGTGTACATGAGGACTGTAAGTGGATTCATGGCCATCCTGCAAAGAAAGGAGCATTCCTGAACCCGTCCACCTGTCTTCACCATTTCAGGAACTAGCGGTAGGACTATCTTTATATTCTTATTCAACATGTGGATCTCTGAACTATTTTCAACATTACATTTCATCCTTTGCTGTTTTTCATGAACGTTTTTCATGATTTACTGTGTGTGTTTTGTTGGTGCTTTGTTGTATTTAATGTGTAATAGCTGTAAGGGGAACAGGGGTGGTATCGTTGTTTTCATTTATTTCATTTGTTTTCATTACATTCTTTATTTGCTGTTTGATTACCAGTTTGCTTTGCTTTTGTCTCTGTTTGAGAGTGTGTGCGGGTCGGGCCAAGGCTGGGTGCATCCCTGGAATCTCCCCCATAAAAATAAATACATCACAGTCTTCTCGACAGTGTGAATCTTAGTGGCACCGGACCACTACAGCATTTTTCATTTATCCTTGCTGCTGATTCACTGTGATGCATCTCCAGCTGAGTGTTCTTGTGTTTTCTGTTTTGTTCCTCTTAACCCTTAAACCTCTACAACCAGCTACAATTGTTTCCCAGTGCCATTTGCGAGCACGCAGGAGCTGTTCAGTCAGTGCCATACATTCGCTGAGCAGCCAGCACATGACTACTGCCAGCCCCTTGTGAGCAGGGGGATTGAACGCATCCCTAGAAGACATGAACGCTCCTCAAAAAAAACCCTCTTAAAAAACGCTGATAGACTACTTTCACATTGCTGGGCTTACTTGCGGCTGCTCTGTCGTGTGATATGCTTCTCGCATGACGTTAAGCATACTTAAAAGCCTGAACAGCACCTGTCCTTTTTGGCTGATTGCTTTGTTTCTCTCTCTTCCCCCAGACATCCTCTGCTCTTGTTGGGGGTCCCGCTCCCATTGTGCTCCCCTATGAAGTTTGTCTATTCTTTAATCGAGAACTAACTGCATACTGAGCTCTTTTTACTTCTGAAAGAGACATGTTTGTTTAAAGTGTTTGAATAAAGTTCCTGTCTCTACAATCTCCTGTGTTTCTGTGCAATTCTGTGACCCAAGCGTGACACCCTGCAGCATTGCAGCCTCACTGTCCCTGGGATTAAGCCGCTGAACTAGACTAGTCTGCCAGCATCAGCGTTTACCTCTGTGTGCTTGCGTGCTGCCAGTTCAAGCACAGTTGAATCGGAGATTTACTTAATTTCGTCCATGGCGTCAGTTGCATCTTGTACATATTGTTCCAGTAGTTTTTTAAATAGTTTTTACAGTTCATTAACAGTGTGTAAAATGATCAATGTTGCAGTAATTGAGATGCTCTTTGAATGAAAAAAATGTGTTCTATTAAAATTTCACTTTTTCTTTGTGAATTGTGATGTTTACTTAAAGAGCAGCAAAAAAGTATTTGGTGTCCAGGGATGCATTAACCCCCAAGTATGTAGCAGTATAAGGTTTAAAGCCCCAAGATGCCGCCAAAAGGCCCTGCACCTTCTAAGGCTTCTGGCAATGAAAACGTGAATTACAGTACATATAGCGGTAACATTGGTATTTTACATTCTAGCACTGCGGGAGACATAGCAGTACCGTATACAGGTTTACCTTTACATTCTTTTTATAGGTAATGTATTATTTGAAATTAAATTAAAGTGTTTTGGGGGCATATTTAGGGTTTAAACTATAAAAATAGGCATTTTTTTTAACCACATCCAAAATTCGCGGGTGCTCTTAGAACGTAACCCCAGCGAATTTTGGGGGTGTACTGTATTCCAAATAACATCATATTATTTACCCTAAATAATTCCAGACACCTAACTCCCAGATAAAGAGACTTCAGCTCTGAGAATTTTGTGTCTGAATTGACTTAAGCTGCCTTGGTGGGGGATAGGACACAATTCTGTCTATAAGTTTTATGTGCCTGTGATGGAATCAGAGATCAATATGGCTGGTAGATAATAACTAAGACCAGTATGGGAGATTTTTGAATGTGATAATATTGTAAACACATTGTCTTAGAGCAGGATATATTGTGCACTGTAGACAATTAGATAAAAAAAAAACCCTCAAACCTTAAAATTCATCTAAATTTCATCACAAATTGGCCCATTCTGGGCAAGAAAATGAAAAGAAAAAAACTAACAAAAGTCAGCAGTATTTGTTCAACAAAAATGACATAGAAAATATTTTAAAAATGATAAAATTGTACAGAATTGTTCATATTCAGTATCTGGTTTTGATTGTTCTCTTTATCAGGAAAAAAAAAAACAAAGCCAGGTAGTAAACTATAAAGTGCAGTAAGATTTCATTAACATTAAAATCGTACCATATCCAAACCTGTTAAGTGTACAGTTAGAACATTAGAACACTCTAGACGAGAACAGACCATTCAGCCCAACAAAGCTTGCCAGTCCTGTCCACTTATTTCTTCCAAAAAATATCAAGTCGAGTTCTGAAAGTCCCTAAAGTCTTACTGTCTACCACACTACTTGGTAGCTTATTCCAAGTGTCTTATCGTTCTTTGTGTAAAGAAAAACTTCCTAATGTTTGTGTGAAATTTACCCTTAACAGGTTTTCAACTGTGTCCCTGTGTTCTTGATGAACTCATTTTAAAATAACAGTCTCAATCCACTGTACTGATTCCCTTCATAATTTTAAACACTTCAATCATGTCACCTCTTAATCTTCTTTTGCTTAAACTGTAAAGGCTCAGCTCTTTTAATCTTTCCTCATAATTCATCCCCTGTAGCCCTGGAATCAGCCTAGTCGCTCTTCTCTGGATCTTTTCTAGCGCTGCTATGTCCCTTTTGTAGCCTGGAGACCAAAACTGTACACAGTACTCAAGATGAGGCCTCACCAGTGCATTATAAAGGTTGAGCAGAACCTCCTTGGACTTGTACTCCACACATCGTGTTATATAACCTAACATTCTGTTAGCCTTCTTAATGGCTTCTGAACACTGTTGGGAAGTCGATAGCTTAGAGTCCACTATGACTCCTAAATCCTTCTCGTAAGGTGTACTCTTGATTTTCTGACTGCTCATTGTGTATCCAAACCTAATATTTTTACTTCCTATGTGTAATACTTTACATTTACTGACATTAAATTTCATCTGCCACAAATCTGCCCAAGTCTGTATGCTATCCAAGTCCTTCTGTAATGATATAACGGATTCCAAATTATCTGCTAATCCACCTATCTTGGTATCATCTGCAAACTTAACCAGCTTGTTACTTATATTCCTATCTAAATCATTTATATATATTAAAAATAGCAGCGGCCCTAGCACTGACCCCCGTGGAACACCACTCTTAACATCGGCCAATTCTGATGAGGTTCCTCGCACCATCACCCTCTGCTTCCTGTGTCTAAGCCAATTCTGCACCCATCTAAAAACATCACCCTGAACTCCCACTTCTTTAATTTGATGCCCAACCTCTCATGTGGCACCTTATCAAATGCTTTCTGAAAGTCAAGATAAATAATATCATATGCTCCACTTTGCTCGCATCCTTTTGTTGTCTTCTCATAGAATTCCAGCATGTTAGTAAAACACGACCTCCCCCTTCTGAACCCATGCTGACTGTTCAGAATAACTCCTGTCCTTGCCAGATGTTGCCCAATCTTATCCTGAATAATTCCTTCCATTAATTTTCCTGTTCTGTCTGATTGTGACGCAAAACTAAACTCCATATAGCTCTTTAACCATACCATAATTACTAAAACTAAAACTGAAACTAATATATATAAAAATAAAATAGAAATGTCTTTGTGAAATAAAAACTAAATTAAAACTAAAAATACATGCTGAAGGAAAAATAAAACTAAACTGAATTTCCAAGTAAGGTCAGAAATAATATAGACTAGGGGGCTCTGCCCCCTGCTCGCTTCGCTCGCCAAACCCTGTGTTTGGTTTACCAGATATACAATTTATTTTTTGCATAGCCCAAAATCACACAAGAAGTGCCGCAATGGGCTTTAACAGGCCCTGCCTCTTGACAGCCCCCCAGCCTTGACCCTCTAAGAAGACCAGAAAAAAAAAAAAACCCTTGTAGGGAAAAAATGGAAGAAACCTTGGGAAAGGCAGTTCAAAGAGAGACCCCTTTCCAGGTAGGTTGGGCGTGCAGTGGGTGTCAAAAAGAAGGGGGTCAATACAATACAGTACAATACAATACATAGAACATAATAAATCCTCAATACAGTATAAAAATAAAAATTCTAGAAGTACGGAGTAGAATTTCACATTAGATGATATCACATAATATGATTTGGATTTGTTTTAAGTCCTGGAGACCTCATTCATCAACAGGGTTCCCACTCTTTTTAAGGAATCATTTTCCAGGACATTTCCAGGAGCTTTTTCCAGAAATTCATGACAGGATCTGGTCATACAGTCATACACTTTAGTCGCAGGCTTAACGCCATTTTAATTTCTCTTTGATTATGCAGGGACTTAGTGTCACCGATATGCTAAATTACATAAAGGCAACACCAATTAATGCACTGATGTATAATGGAGTTGTTTGACCTCTTTTTGTTACACACTGTTTTAAACTGCAAAACTCTTTTAAAGAAATAAATGCCTCTTGGATTGTGGAAAACTATCCAAACACTGACATATACTGAGCAATTCCATAATGTTCAGTATAGAGCTGTTGATGACACCATGAAATAGGCTACCATAGTGACCTAATTTCAGTAAAAGTTACTTGCATATTACATATTATGTCATTGTTTGTATCAAATAAATTTATGTACAATGTTTGTATTAAACAAAACTGCATAAAGCCAATTTATTGCCTATATCATGTGTATGATGCCTATAACACTAATATATGCAACAATTGGCACGCGACAAAACAAATCAGAGTTAACTTTCAACTGGTAGCTTTACTGGGAATACAGCAGCTGTAGAATTTGTCAACAACAAAGATTATAATAAAGAACTTATCTTTGTGGGAAAAGAAGCAAAATACATCCATTTTAAATCATAATAGCCTTGCCATCAATTCCTGAGTTGAAAACTTGGTTAAACTAGAAAGAATTTATAGGAACAAAGGATAAGAGCCTGAACTCCAGTATATTGGAAAAAAAAAAACAATCTATAAGTCACTGTAGTGTAACCTATGAAAAAGGCATCTGGTGTAGGCCTAGGTTTAGAAACAATGCTGGTGTTGCTCCTTGAGGTCTGATAAAACTGCATCCAGACCGATGACCTCTTTCTTTTTTTCAGCAACACTTTTACGATAGGCATTAGATTTTGTGACCAGTGTAAAGTCCTGTTTTCTCTCAGCCTTCTCTGCCATTGCATCTGCTTCTTCTTGCATTGCCTCAATGCTAGTGATTATTTTCTGTCTCTTTGCTGCCACTTTTGTGATTTCAGAGTGGAGCTCTTCTCTTTGCTTGTCATTTTCAGTTTCCTTTTTCTTCTTTTTTTCATCATCAAGGTATTGGACATATCGCATCCTGGCATTTCTGCAATGCTGTAAGAGGGGCTTTGGCAATACTCCATCAAATGAGCCACCAGTCAAAGAATCATTTATAAATATAATTGCCTATACATGTCTCAGTAGGTGGAGACATTGCGCAGCAGAGGCCACGACCTAGCTCAGCTGTCATCATATCTAGACTTACGAACAGCAAGCTGTTTCAAACAGAAAAATTAAAAAGCGAAAACAGAAATAAATTTCCAGGACATTTGGCCATTTCGATCAGTTTCCAGGTCATTTCAATGACTGGAAAATAACCCTCAAATTTTTCAGGTTTTCCAGGACGCGTGGGAACCCTGATCAGGCTGCCTCCCCCATTTTGCCATTCCACATCTGAAATAGCGCTAATCCGATGAAAGGACCCCTCATTCCCACATCCCCATTCATCAGGGATGACTTTACCTTAGGCAGGCAATCTACAATTTAAAGAGATTGTTATTTTCTTGGGAATTGTTACATATGCATTATTTTCACTTTTACTTTAAAAACTTTTGTAAAAACAATACTTGTTTCTTTATTTCCTGCCCCGTGCGTGGTTACATCTCTTTCTTGCCAGACGTATAATGCTGCTCGTGTTGTGAAGGGTGTTGCGGCTGAATGTACGCTAAGGATATGCCTTTGGATCATTTGCTGTCTATTTGCTGCTTGCTAGCTGCCTCTTCTGCCTGTCGCATGTCATTGTTATAAGAGCTGGGAGCACATGATGCTTGCCTGCCAAAAGCAATCCAACAACTGCTAGCTTAGAGGTCTGTTGACTTGTTTTAAATGATGGCTCACTGCCTGGTCTTGCGTGACGTTGTAAAAGCAATACCCGTCTTTTATTTCTGGCCCCGGGCGTGGTTGAATTCTTTCTTGCAGGATTTATAACGCTGCTCGCGTTCGGGGGAGTAGCTGCTGTCGCGCTGTCCTTCAATCTTTTTAAAGCCTCTACAGCCGCTGCCCTTTTTGCTACGGCCCTGGGACAATCTCTTGGCACCAAGTCTCATGTTTACGGTCCCCGCGAGACGCAAAATGGCAAGTCTCCTTGGTCTCGTGGGTCTTTAAAATGTCTTCCGAGATGATCACGCATCATAGCCTTGCATTTGCTTTCCAGGACAGGATTTCTTTTTATAATAGAAAGGCAAAACTATAATAACCTTGCTCTGATGTGATGCGCCATGCACTGCATTCAAAAAATATATCCCCTTGAAGTCACAATCGCTTTGAAGCAATGAGAGGGAAGTGTCCCCGTGTCCATGTAGTTGCAAATGCATCAAAACAATTGGGAGTAAGGGTTTTAGCCTATGAACTCCCAAACATGCTGCAGTTCACACCACTGCATCACTCTTCATAACCACCCTACCTGCACTAAGTACTGCATCAAAGTGGCTCTGAGGCTAAGGATCTGCACTGGTATCCCGAAAGTTGCCAGTTCGAATCCCCATCACTGCCAAAAGATATGCTACTCTTCTGGGCCCTTGAGCTAGGCCCTTAACCTTCAATTGCTCCAGGGGTGCTGTACAATGGCTGACCCTGCACTCTGACCCCAAGGGGTATGCGAAAAACCAAGTAATTTCCTTTGGGATTAATAAAGTATAATATAAAAAAAAATAGCAAAATGCTGGTACTGTACCATTTTTATTTTTAGGTTTTTCAGTACAGGTACATTACTTCATTAAAATTTCACTTGGTTTTTCATTTAATGTGTATGTTTCCTTTATTATTCAACTTGTACTGACTTACATGATATTTCAAAGGTATGATTAGGTGTTAAGATTAACGGTGATTAGGTGAGGTGTTTAGAGGTGATTCTTCTGGGGTTTGGCATTTTCACTGATCCTGCACACCTGACGTCCCAGTGATGCCAGATTAGTGAAGGCCTACTTTTACTAATATCAGCCATCCTTCTTGGTAACTTATTTGATGTGTCTATGGTTCTTTATTTCATTTTAGATGCTCTTAGCATTAAGGCAGGTAATTTTAATGTATTTCAATCTATCACACATTCTCATTTAGCTTATTAACTGTACACTATTCTTTTATTTAAACTTACAAAACTGGTCATTCCCTAGTTTAAACAATCCTCTACTAAGCTATTCATATGCCTCCCCAATACATTGCTGACCCATCCATCCATCCATTTTCCAACCCGCTGAATCCAAACACAGGGTCACGGGGGTCTGCTGGAGCCAATCCCAGCCAACACAGGGCACAAGGCAGGAACCAATCCCGGGTGCCAACCCACCGCAGGACACACACAACCTGATTCAAATGTAACTCATATCTGTGGAAAAGGTCCCATCTGTTCTAAAAGTTACCATAATGTCTCATAAACCTATGCCCAATTAAACAAGGCAAAAACATTTTATACATAAAATATGCCCAGTATCCACCTCACATCCAGCCTCTTGCTGTCCCATTTGAATAAAAGCCCAGAATCACCAATTCCAAAACATCTTTAAACCAGTGAGAGCTAAAGAAGGCATGGATACTCAGAATCGGGCACAGAGACGTAAAAAATGTACCATGAAACTAAGCAAAAGAAAATCATTAAGAGGACTGGTGCCCAAACCCTTTGAAGAAGTTCTATGTTTAACTGACATATCACAATATCTACTGTATCTATCTAAATCTGTATCTCTCTCTCTATATATATATATATACTAGCAAAATACCCACGCTTCGCAGTGGAGAAGTAGTGTGTTAAAGAGGTTATGTAAACATATATATACACATATATATATACATATGCACATATATATATATATATATATATATATATATATATATATATAAAGACATACATATATACATTCACATATATATATATATATATATTATATATATATATATATAAAGACATACATATATACATTCATATATATATATATATATATATATATATATATACATTCATAATGTGTGAATGTATATATGTATGTCTTTATATATATATATATAGCAAAATACCCGCGCTTCGCATCGGAGAAGTAGTGTGTTAAAGAGGCTATGTAAACATATATATATATACATATACATATATACACATATCTACATATACATATTATATATATATATATATATATATACATATTATATATATATACATATATATATATATATATATATATATATATATATATATATATATATATATATTATATATATATACATATATATATATATATATATATATATATACACACACATACACATATCAACATATATATACAGTACATATATATATACACATATCAACATATATATACACATACATATACACACACATATACATATATACACATACATACATACATACATAGTGCGTTGTAACACGGGCTGTGATTGTTACATGGGAGGGAGACGACAAATCACAGCTTCCCGCTTTCTAATCGGGCCTGTGATTGGTGCTTTGACTGATGCCCAGATCCCACAGTATGTCCCCTTAGGAGAGGCGTTAGGCAAGTGTAATTGAATAGTGGTGCTGCAAGTTTAGCTTTACACCTGTTTTTAAGGCTTATTGACTGAAAGGGGCTTTCATGAAAAAACTTAGGGCTTTGCTACAGGATACACCCTCCACAAGTTAAGGAAGTAAAAATAAAGGTATATATTTCTTTTTTATTTAAACCTTTTAAGTTTGTATGCAGGCGGCATGGTGGCGCAGTGAAAGGTGCCAGTTAGGAGACCCGGGTTCGCTTCCCTGCGTGGAGTTTGAATGTTCTCCCCATATCTGTCTGGGTTTCCTCCGAGTGCTCCGGTTTCCTCCCACAGTCCAAAGACATGCAGGTTAGGTGCATTGGCGATTCTAAATTGTCCGTGGTGTGTGGGTGTGTGCACCCTGCGGTGGGCTGGCACCTTGCCCGGGGTTTGTTTCCTGCCTTGTGCCCTGTGTTGGCAGGGATTGGCTCCTGTATTTAGGATATAGTGGGTTGGATAATGGATGGATGGACATTTGTATGCATAGCCCTATTTGCCCGTTTTCGTTTTTTTTCTTTCTTCAGTAATATTTCAGCAAACCCGGAGCTTGTCAGTTCAAATCCTGGTACTGACACCACTGTGTGACCCTGAGGAAGTCACTTCACCTGCCTGTGCTGCAAAAAACAAAAGTAATGTAACAAATTGTACCTCAGATGTTGCAAGTTGCTGGAATAAAGGCGTAAGTAAAATAGATAAATATGTATTATACACATAGTACTAGGGTGTTGTACCGTGTTAGCCATTATTAATGCAGAGAAAAGCCAAGCAAAATGACACCTTTTATTGGCTAACTAGAAAGATTACAATATGCAAGCTTTCGAGGCAACTCAGGCCACTTCTTCAGGCAAGATGTAATGTTTTGTAACTTAAACTTAAAAGGTTTAAATAAAACAGAAATATATATTTTTATTTTTACTTCCTTAACTTGTGGAGGGTGTATCCTGTAGCAAAGCCCTAACTTTTTTCGTGAAAGCCCGTTTCAGTCAATAAGTCTTAAAAAAAGGTGTAGATATTGACAATAAGCTACGCAAACCCAGCAAGACATGGAATCGTTTAAATCAAGTATCATTACATCTTCCTTTCTTAAAGAGAAGTAAGGCAGTACTTATAAGCTTACATATAAATATATATATATATATATATATATATATATTTATATATATATATAGACATACATACATATATATATATCTATATCTATATATATCTATATCTATATATGTATATCTGTATATCTATATATATCTATATCTCTCTCTCTCCCTATATATATATATATATATATATATATATATATATATATATATATATATCTCTATATACCTATATCTAAATCCCCGCGAAGTAGTGCTTTTAAATTTTTATTAAGAAGAAAAGCTTTTTAAATTGAGGGAAAATATCCCAATAACAATTTGTTAAGGATCTGTTTTTTTGTGAAGCAGCCTTAACACAGCTTTTCCGCTGTTTTATAAACGAACGCCATATAAGGTCTTCCTTTTTCCTTGCTTCGCCAAGGAAGGAGCCTTTTTATTAAATCCAAGGGTTGTTCGCTTTTTTTTTTGTTCGTCTATTACGATTGTTATAGTTCTGTTTGTATACCACGTTGTCAGTTCAGCACTCCGGTTGTAATATGACCAAGCTGTGCAAGCACACTCTTGAGAATGCAATGTATAGTTGTACAGGAGAAAAGCAATCTTGCCTCAGATCAATGGCAACCTTTTGTAGGTCTATGAACTTAATTTAAACTTTAGGTTTACAATGTGCTTTCTTTCCAAAGTACCTGCACTCATGAATATGTCTGTATGCGTCAGTCGCTCAAATCCACGCGCTTCGCACCGGCGAAGTACTGCTTTTAAATTTTTATTAAGAAGAAAACCTTTTTAAATTGAGGTAAAATATACCAATAACAGTTTGTTAAGGATCTGTTTTTTTGTGAAGCTGCCTTCACTCGAGTGACCACTTCGAGCTGACTTGCTGGCCAACCATAAGCATTACCTGGTAGGTAACCACCCATACAATCAGATTGTGAATCAGACTACGAATGCCGTGAATGTAATTACCCCGATCTACATGTTGTCAAATAAACAAACCACACGCCGTGGCTCAATTTTAGGGGCTTCGTCTCTAGCGCTGACGTCCGAGGTTCGATTCCTGTAAGGGAGTGAAGTGAGTGGGTGGTTACCTACCAGGTAACGCTTATGGTTGGGCAGCAAGTCAGGTAACATCAGCCACGGTGCCTTCAGTTGTGAGAAGCAGATCATAGAATGGTTGAAAATAGTTTACTGTCAAATAATGCAAAGAGTACGCGACACGTCTTTCCCCCTTATTCTTGGCTCATCAGGCGTACACACTCACTGCACTCGCTTACGGTAACCGAACCTCGGACGTCAGCGCTAGAGGGGCTTCGCAGCGGTGAAGTATTGCTTTTAAATTTTAATTAAGAAGAAAAGAAAACCTTTTAAAATTAAGTCTTAAAAAGAGATGTAAAGATATTGACAATAAGCTACGCAAACCCACCAAGAAATGCAATCGTTTAAATCAAGGCGCGAGTCGAAAAACACCATCCCATAATATTAGTTAACGATTAACACATTTCTATATGTATTGTAAGCATACAATACAACTGATAATATGTTGCGCTTATTTATCTGGTGTACCGACATTTTTGCGCGTTTAACGGCTGAAATCTAACGTGGTTTGTGCCCTTCAGAATGAAAAGAGTTTGCATTTACCTTTTTAATAAAAGGCGAGCTTTTAAGCCTGAGAAATCACCCCGTAAATGCACACGTTTAATTGCACATGTGTTAATATGTATGCTTACACAGTATTAAAAGACACTCAACAATTACACAGTATTAAAAGACACTCAACAATTAACGTCATTTACCTTCGTTCCCGCGTTTGACTCGTGCTGTAAATCTCTTCCTTGTTTTCAGTTCATGTGATTACGTAGGAGGCGTAATACATGATGACGTGATACGTGACTCCGCCTCCTCCATTACAGTATATGGACAAAAAACAGGTTCCAGTTATGACCATTACGAGTAGAATTTCGAAATGAAACCTGCCTAACTTTTGTAAGTAAGCTGTAAGGAATGAGCCTGCCAAATTTCAGCCTTCTACCTACACGGGAAGTTGGAGAATTAGTGATGAATGAGTTAGTCAGTCAGTGAGCCAGTGAGGGCTTTGCCTTTTATTAATTAGTATAGATCTATATATATATATATATATATATATATATATATATATATATACAGTGGTACCTTGAGATATGAGTGCCCCAACATATGAGTTTTTTGAGATACGAGCCATCACTAGGTCAATTTTTTGCCTTGACTTACGAGCCAAAATTCGAAATACGAGCCATCAAAGAGCTTGTCGCCACACATTCCAAGGAACTGACAACGGAGGATTTGACGGAACTACAGACGCGGCAACATACGGAGGTTCTGCAGGAGATCGGTATCGCGGAGGAGGCAGAGACAGAGGAGGTTACCTCAAAAAGTGAGATAAAGGAAGTGTTTGCAATGTGGGAAAAAGTTTCGAACTTTAAAGAAAAGAAACATCCTGAAAAAGTTGCAACTGATCGTGCAGCGGCGCTATTTAATGACACTTGCCTAACGCTTGACTTTATTGAAAAGAAACATCCTGAAAAAGTTACAACTGATCTTGCAGCGGCTCTATTTAATGACACTTGCCTAACGCTTGACTTTATTGAAAGAAAACACCCTGAAAAAATTGCAACTGATCATGCAGCAGCGCTATATAATGACACTTGCCTAACGCTTGACTTTATTGAAAAGAAACCCTGAAAAAAATTGTAACTGATCGTGCAGCAGCGCTATTTAATGACACTTGCCTAACTCATTTCAGAAACATTCTAAAGGGGAGGACTACACAAAGCTCCTTGGATAGGTTTCTATTGAAACGCCTTGAGAATGAAAGTGAGGAAAGCTTGGCAAAAAAGAAAAAAAACTAGTGAAGAAGAAAATTAAGTTAAGCAAAAGTGAAAGAAAAAAACATTACAATACGCTAATCGGCTTCGCCAACATCTGTTTATTTCTGGAGATTCTCTTTTATGTATTAGGTTTTATTTTGTTTGTATACAATATTTGTTCATTATAAATTCATTTTTCTTATGTTGAAAACATTTAACAAAAAATTGGGGTGGTTTTTTGGGGGCTGGTACGAATTTATCTCATTTCAATTAATTTCAATGGGGAAAATTGATTTGAGATACGAGCATTTTGACTTACAAGCTCGGTCATGGAACGAATTAAACTCGTATCTCAAGGTACCACTGTATGTATCTATCTATCTATCTATCTATATCTCTATATATATATATATATATATATCTCTATATATATATATATATATATATATATATATATATATATAGCGACTGGTAGGGCATATTGTAAGACTCCTCATTTCTAGGCAAAATACATGGATCTGCTGTGCAGAATCCCACAGTCTGTAGCACTTCTAGGCTCTCACTATGATTTACGCATTTAAAAAGAGACCACAGTTGCACTATTAATGGTCCACTTCCTGACAGGCTCTTCAACTCTCCTTCAGGCTCCTCATCTGAAATCATACTGTAAATTTCCCTGTATACTACATCCTCTCTCCAGATCATTAAGGCAAAGAATTTTATTTCCTGGTCACATATACAGGTATATTTTTAACTTCCTTAACACATTAACCATTATGACATTTTGGGGAGCCTAGCCAACCTGTACCCATACAGCAAATGCTTTCAAAAATTACTTAGTTTAGCAGCATATTAAAAAACAAAAATCCAAGTAATAGGTTAGTTTTTGAATACACTCATCAACGAGATAAATCACTTACTCAAACACATTCTTCATTTTTACACTACACTGGCCTCAATTATTACAGTTTATATACACTATAATTTAGATTTCTGCAGACTTGTGACACTTAATTACATCTGAAACTATATAAACCATAGATATGTACAGTAAATCAAAGAATGCATATGGAAATTAATCAGATCAGCTTACCTCCATTTTGCTGGCAGCAATATCTTGATCATAGTGTTCCATTATATTGGGAAAATATGTCATGTTATAGTGAACAGTAAGACAGTAAAGAACTTTGATCGGCTCACAGGTAAAAGAGCTGTGCCCATGTATTACAGGCAGAGAAATGACTTCAATAAGAGTCACTACAAGTCCCAGTCTTAACATGTTGTCTTCCAAATTTTGCATTGCTGCATAAAACAGGATTTTGGGCTCACTTCCAAAAAAGGTTGCATGTATTAGGTTCTCGTTCTCTTTAATTAACGAAGCTCATCCAAATTCTTTTCTTCTTAAAATCATTCTGGTCTCAATACATTATTTCTCAGAATTCAGGCACAGTCCCATTCAGGCCTAAAAGATAAAGTTACAAATAAAAATAAATAAACTATTCCAAGTCACACAAATTCCACTTTATGCTTAGTATCAGTGAGAGAATAATTTTAGAGTAACATAGTATTTATCTTAAAGAAATAGCATAAAGTGTTAATAATTATCAGAAACCTGTTCAGGCATATCAGTAAACCAGATAAAGGTCAAGTGGGGCGGTTGGGACCATGCACTGATACAGCACGTTGCCGTACCCACCAGTTAAGTGGAAAACGGAGAAAAAGATTTTATACACAAAATTTACTTAAAGATGACTAAGAAGTCAGCAGATGTCTTGTGAACAACCAGAATGGACTGTTGTTACATACACAGAAATTTCAAGGGTGGTGGCTCAACCCAAATGGTATATGAAGAACAAGAATATAATAAACTAGCAAAATACCCGCGCTTCGCAGCGGAGAAGTAGTGTGTTAAAGAGGTTATGTAAACACATATATACATATACATGTATACATATCTACATATACACATATCAACATATATATACCCATACATATACACACATACATACACACACACATATTATATACAGTATATACATACATATCTATATATATATCTATATATATATATACAGTATATACATACATATCTATATATATATATATATATATATCTATATATATATCTATATCTATATCTATATATATATATATCTATATCTATATATATCTATATATATATATATATATATATATATATATATATATCTATATCTATCTCTATATATATATATATATATATATATATATATATATATATATATATCTATATCTATCTCTATATATATATATATATATATATATATATATCTATATCTATCTCTATATATATATATATATATATATATATATATATCTATATCTATCTATCTATATATATATATATATATATATATATATATACATATCTACATATATATATTATATAGACATACATATATACATACATACATTCACATACATATATATATATATATATATATATATATATATATACATATCTATATATATAGAGCCAAATCCCGGCGCTTCGCAGCGGCGAAGTACTGCTTTTACATTTTTACTAAGAAGAAAAGAAAACCTTTTTAAACTGAGGGAAAATATACCAATAACAATTTGTTAAGGATCTGTTTTTTTGTGAAGCTGCCTTTACACAGCCTCTCCGCTGTTTTATAAACGAACGCCATATAAGGCCATCCTTTCTCCTTGCTTAGCGGTTCTGTATTCTTTTATTTTTCGTTTATTACGATTGTTATAGTTATTGTGTAGTTATTTGAGACTCACTTTTCTGTTCAGGTACCCATTTCCTTTATGTAGTCCGTGAATTCTCCGCTACTTTTTGTTCGTTTATTACAATTATAGTTATTTATTGATTCCCTTCTTTAGCTGACTGCCTGCTCATATAAGGCACTCTGCTGTTTTTTTGTGAAGCAGCCTTTACACAGCTTTTCCACTGTTTTATAAACAAACGCCATATAATGTCTTCTTTTTTCCTTGCTTCGCCAAGGAAGCAGCCTTTTTATTTAATCCATGGGTTCTCTGCTGTTTTTTTGTTCGTTTATTACGATAGTTATAGTTCTCTTTGTATACCACGTTGTCAGTTCAGCACTCCGGTTGTAATATGACCAAGCTGTGCAAGCTTACTGTGGAGAATGCAACGTATAGTTGTATCGGGAGAAAAGCAATCTTGCCTCAAATCAATGGCAACCTTTTGTAGGTCTATGAACTTAGTTTAAACTTTAGGTTTACACAGTGTTTTATTTCCGAAGTACAGTACCTGCACTCATGAATATGTCTGTATGCGTCAGTCGCTTCATATGTTCACGTGAGCCGCTCTTTTGTGTGATGTTGCGATGTCCACGGCTTTATTTAATGTTAGCTAAGACCCGGTTACTTAAAAGTTTCTCGCTACAGTAATTTTAACTCCGTTACAAAGTGATCCAAAGTCTCGTTTATACCTCGTGTCTTCTCATTAAACTTGTATGTCGCGAATATGGTATTGCAAACGGCAGCGGGAGCGTTTCTATAAACTTAATTTAAACTTACGGTTTACACCGTGCTTTGTTTCCGCAGTAGCTGCACTTATGAATATGCTTGTATGCGTCACTCGCTCGCTTCTTATTGTTTCGCTGCCTTCTCAATTGTGTAATGAATGTTTTCTTCAGCGCTCTTTGGGGCTCTTCCTTGTTTTGTACGTACTGCGTTCACAGTCAGTTCACGTGATTACGTGGCCATGGAGGTGCAGTCTATTACAGTATATGGACAAAAAAGAGGTTCCAGTTATGACCATTACGCGTAGAATTTCGAAATGAAACCTGCCTAACTTTTGTAAGTAAGCTGTAAGGAATGAGCCTGCCAAATTTCAGCCTTCTACCTACACGGGAAGTTGGAGAATTAGTGATGAGTCAGTCAGTCAGTCAGTGAGGGCTTTGCCTTTTATTAGTATAGATAGATCATTTGGGTGTAAATCAATGAACCAACCAGACTAAATGTATGCACTGATTGAAATTGTTATGTAAATTCAGTTGTTTAGAAAATAGACTTATACCTTTAATATTTGGACCCTTCTCATCCTGTTGTAACAGACTGCTGTAAAGAATGCTCCCTGTTCAAGCATTTGCTTAATAGTAATAAAGGACTTAATGATCAGCTTTCCTACAGCCTGGTTTCTGACTTGAAAAGGTTTTATCAAACTTGTCCTACTAGAGGATAAGTTTCTTTCTTTAATTAAAGATATTGATTTCTACCACAGTTTTGGTGCCCGATATTAAGGCTGTCCAAGTCCAGGATTAGCAGAACACAGCAGATTGGAATCTCAAAAGATGAAAAGCCAACAAGGTAATTTGAAATTAGATCTGGCTTGTTCCCGTCTATGTGTGATTCCCCCTCCAGAGGATGTGATTAACAAACCTAAAACTATAGGAGGAAGACTGTTCATTTGTTCTTTTGAGGATAAGATGCTGGGTTATACCCCAAGCTTTTAGAATAGGAGTGTTTTTTGTCTAGAGTTAGTTTTAGTCTTAGTATAGTTAGGTTAGGGATTGGAGACTGCTGTGGCTTGTTTAGTTCACCAGAGGAGTTAGAATAGAAAAGGCCAAAGAAAGAAGGCTCCTCCGTTCCGGGTTCGAGTCCTGGCAGAGTCGAGACAAAGAGGGCTGAATTAGCAGATCACTGAAGGGAAGACAGAGTGAACAGATTTCTGTGAGAACTTGATTGCCAGAGGGAACGTACGCCATCTCAAGGATTCGCTGGGACACATCTGACATTGCCAGTGAATACAGAATAGTGTCGAGTGGCTCTTTGCCGCATGGTGGATTATTTGGTTTGCCATCTGGAGGGAGTCACCCAGACTTCACTCTGGGTTTGGAAAAAGATCTCAGTAGACAGTAATGCTAAAAAATAGCTACGTGAAATCCTGTTAAGAAGAGCAATTCATCATTAAATAGGGTTATGGTTAATTCTTGGACACCTATCGTTGTCGGTTCAAGTGGCTCTTGGAGTCAGTTCAAGTAGTTTAAAGTGAAGGATACTTCATGCGCATAGTTGCAACCCATGGGAGGGGTGAATCCCACATGAAGATAGGGTTAAAAGAATAAGATAATTGTATAATCATTGAAGAGTAAACAATTTACACTTTACATGAAAACTGTGACTGGTAAGAAAAAGAAAAGGTAATGGCAGCTGACTTGTTGTTTTCTAGACTTTGTTCTTGGTTTCTTTTTACATCTTAACATGCAGCACTGGGTAGTGTTTGTATGTTTTTTTAACAATTTACATAGATTGGTAAAATGAAGAGAAGTCTAACTGTAGCAGCGCTTGCAAAATAGGTACACATGGAAGTTGATTTGAAACAAAGTGGGAATGGTTGAAATAAACACTTAAAATAACAAGATCTCAATGTACAGCAAAGTCATGCCAGCAAGATAAGAGTGCAATGCAACAAGAAAGTAAGAGAAATGGAGAGGGCGTATGAAAAGAATGACAGGTATAAAATATGAAAATGCTTTAAACGTGTTGAAAGAATACTACGTGTGTTTGAAAATGCTGCACTATGCCTAAGGCATGACGATTTCTTTGTCTGAAATGTACTTGTATTAAACTGAATATTCAAGTCATTGTTGAAATATATTGTGCGCATACTTTTCAAATTGCCTGATACAAAGTTTCACAGTTATGAGTTAATTTGGATTAAAATATGAGTTTTGACTATGTGTAATATTTGGTAAAATGAAAAAAAAGTCTCCAGTTTGCTTATAAAAATAAATGTTCAATACATGTTTCCTTCAAACCTTGATCAAGTTTTAAGGAAAAATGTTCTTTTGATAATTATAAAATATAAGGAGACAATTTCTTGCTATTGGGGTGTGTATGTTTATTGAGCATGGTTGAGTCAAAAACTATTATTAAAGAAGGGTAGTATGATGGTGCAGTGATTAGCACTGCTGCCTGGTAACATGAAACGAAGGTTCAGACTTGCACGTTCAATGTTAAAGACAGTTTAAGTGACATTGAAAATGCAGTATTTGAAAGCAATATCCGTGACTGAAGTTTAAGTGAGTTTGGGAATATAATTGGTTAAAGACAATGTGTGAAGATATGTGGTGCTGTTTGAAGAAATTAACTGACTGATAAGACTATACATAAAAATGGAAACATATGTTGTTTAAATTAAATTCTCTGAATTCAAACTGAAAATAGGTGCAATGGAAAATTCTCTATAAAATACATGCACTACTTTCCTTTTGAGTACTGGCCATACTGTGATAAGTGCAAGTTCTTTTAGTAGTTTTAAATTAAAGTAAAATTAGACATATCCTTTAAAACAGTAAGGAAGCTGGCTTCCAGTCCAGGCAGTGTTCCATACCATGACACGTTGTGCAAACGGAATGTTAACTAACAAATCATAGACTGTGCTTTTTTATACAGAACCTACACTCTGGAAAAGCTGCAAGGAAATCCCAGAAGATATCAACGAAGACGCATGCATGAACAACTAGCTTTAGCGAGGAGTTATGGGTAAAACAAATCAATGTTATTAAGCTTAAATAAACTTTTTATCTTAGTCCAACGTACTGTCTCAATATGCATGAATGCAATAATGTAGTAACTAACCTGAGAGCATTTTAAATACAAATAGATTTTGAATTATAAGGGATTTAATGCCTGAAATATATTAATATCTCTTTTTCCCCATCCACTTCTTGTGTTAAAAATAACTTGTTTACTTAAATGTGAAATAGAATAGAATAGAACTAGGGGGCTCTGCCCCCTGCTCGCTTCGCTCGCCAACCCCTGGTGTTGGGTAACCCGAAATACATTGATGTATGTATGAGATATACTGGAGTGTAAAGGTGTAGATGACGAACGAAGGAAGTAAAGAACCCATAGCATAGCACATTAGAAAGATTTATTGGAATATTTCTTTATACACAACATTTGTAGTAAAGATGGTGTGTTGTCCTTGAATGAGTTTTCTTTGGTATGGAGTATCTACAACTTTAACTTTAATGTCAGATGAACGCCAAACTCTTGAGAAGGCTACATAAAGTTGTCAATGTCCAAGTACAGGCTCGGAGAGGTATATGCCAACTCTGTCCATGGTTTGTCCTTGGGATTTGTTGATTGTCATGGCAAATGCAGGTCTAATGGGAAATTGGCGTCATTAAACTGTAAAAGGTAATTCCAGATCAGAACTTGTAAGGTCAACTCTAGGAATCAAAACAGTATTGTTAGAATTTGATCCTGTAAGTACTTTTGTAGACTTAGCTAATGGGTGACTGTGTAATTGTTGAGTGTCTTTTAATACTGTGTAAGCATACATATTAACACATGTGCAATTAAACGTGTGCATTTACGGGGTCATTTCTCAGGCTTAAAAGCTCGCCTTTTATTAAAAGGGTAAATGGTATTGCTTGTTTTCAGGAAGGGTCATTCCTTGATAGATTGCGTCATCTGGATCTAACACGTAGATTTATGCATATTTGCGTTCGTGATTTGGTTCAGGGTGCACTGTTCCAATCCGATGTAGCTCTTTCTTTTTGGAGCCGTGCCTGCTTTGCTTGCGGCATTTCAGACGCGCACTGTAGGCGCCTGCGTTCATTGATTTTATCCAGGCGGGCTCATTTTTGTATCTCCGTCAGTTGTGGTCTTTCGTTTTGTAACCGTGCCTGCTTTTCTTCCTCAGTTTCAGACGCGCGTTGTAGGCGTCTATGTTCATTGTATTTGTCCATGCGGGCTCGTATTTGTAGCTCCGTTAGTTGAGCTGTTTGGTTTTGGAGCCGAGACAGTTTTGCTTCTGTGGTTTCAGACGCGCGTTGTAGGCGCCTACATTTATTCACTGTAATGTGATTCACATATGCTATACGGTTTGGAAGTGTGAGGATGCCGTACGTTTAATACGGAGAGTTCGTTTATTCTTATGACCCGGACCATGCTGTGTAGTGTGGACGTTTAGTTCAGAAGTGCGTTGTAGGCGCCTGCACCTTTTGTACTTTCTCGCGCCTTCCATACTATCTTTGTGGACCTTTGCGGACTCCGTAGTGTCTTCCGTTTGACTCTGGGGTGCAGTGCAGAATCCTCTTTTCTGTGTGGCGTTAGTTGAGCTCTTTCGTTTTTGAGCCGTGACTCCTTCGTTAGTTGAGCTCTTTCGTTTTTGAGCCGTGACTCCTTCGTTCGCGGTGGATCAGACTTCGCTTGCGGTTTATGAGACGCGCGCTGTAGGCGCCTGCGCACTATGTCTCCTGCGTCCATCGCCGTGTACCTGGGTCCGTGCCTTCCGGTTTACCATTCTCGTTTAGTAATATGGATGTTACTGCTGATGGAAGATTTAGTTTTATTTTTTATAATTTGATATTCTGATGAAACATTCCAGATACATTGTTAAAAATCCTGAAGCCTAAGATAGAAATGTATGTGTTAATTTAACTTGTAAAACATTAGATGAAATAAAAAATACATGGGACGTATATAAAGAAACTATTTTAGCTTTAAGGGTAAAAGTTAAGAGAGGTGTTAATAGGTGTATTTTAAGATAATTTCTGCTGATCCAAGTAACTTTTGGAATAATTAAGGAACTTTATGTAGGAAAATTACAGAAAATATTTTATACGACTTACCCTGATATCCATAGACATAGAGAAATATACATATTTTTGTAAACTATTTAATTACAAATATTGTAGATGGAAATGTGGAGCTTAACTGTTAAGTTTATTTTGATCTTATTTCAAAAATAATTAGGCATTTACAAGTCCAGATTGTGTATTTCTTTCTTAATTTCTGCTTGCTATACTCACTAAGAGATGTTCTCCAGACGACACTGATGTTATATTACCATCCATTATTCTATGAAAAGGGGGCAAAAAGTGCCTACCCAGATTCTAGCTCAAGAATGAGGGGTTGAAGTAATTTCCAAATTTCCTTAATTTCTACAGGAACCTCCAAAGAACAGGACTCTTTAATTAATAACTTCCATACCACTCTTGCCTTCTCTTCCCTTTTTTCTTGTATGCTAAGGACAACATACCCAAGGGATCAGGGGTCTCTGCTGCCAACAACTCAATTATGCTGGTGACGGTTGACGCAGAAAGACCATCATGGGTCCTGCATCATAGATGACATCTGTCTGCATTGGATTAAGAGTTTCAGATATTAATATACTTTTGCTTTGGGGCATCGGACTCCAAGACCAGACGCTTTTACTCTGCAAGAATGTCATTCCACCTTTACTATGCTTGCTTCTTGATGACAGTTCTGGGACAGTTCTTTCTTTTTCCTCCTTGAAATGAACACTCTTAACTTTGTTTCCATCCACTTGTTTAATCACACCCCAATATCTCTTTTTCTGCAGCAACATTTTTCAAAGATGATTTGAACCATGGACTTATGGAATGAATAGAAGGAAAGGCTAATTATCTGCAGGTGCTAGCATATATATACGTAAACAAAATGTAATATTATTTATAACATTATCATATTAGCGCTTGCAGCATTACCAGTTAAAAGTCAGTCCTATTTAAGGTTTCTTGGTTTAATAATAGAATGAATAATGTAGAGTTTAACATAAAGGGAAATTTGGTAACTATGAAGAATGGTGGTAAACTTGAGGGATGGTAAATAACAGCTCTGGAAAAAATGTTTAAATCTAGTAATACAGGTTAAGTCCTGTTATAGTGAATACTGAAGTAACAACATTTTCAGAATAAATGAATATTATTCTGTGGGCCTAGACAAATATTTATAGAACATTATGTCAAACAAATCTTATTTTAACAAAATGTAACTCTCAGTATAACAAATGTTTTTTGACCAAAACTGGCCATGAAAGATAATAATGCAATGCAAAAAATACTTGATGCTGCTCCTACACTTTCTGCGCTGAGCCTCAGGAACTCTGCAACAGGTTGTCTCAAAGACAGAGGCAGTCTGTTACAAAATTTAAAGTCTTAGGTGGTCTCAGCGAGAGTGTAGGTGCGACATCATAGATATAGCCGACATCTGAGTCAATGCTGCACTAAGCGTCCACATGGGTAGGTCTATCATGAACACATTCCATACTGTTTGAGTTTCATAGCGCTACTCAAAGTTTTCTTTGAAAAAAGAAAAAAAAAAGTGAGAAACGGCATCTGTTTACGCTGAAAGAAACATTAACAATCCTGGAAAAAACTAATTCTGGTAAGAAGAAAAATGATGTGTCAAAAGCATTTTGGAATCACACCTTTTATCTAATGTCTTGTTTTCATTCTGCATTTCTAGTTAAAAAAATGATATCTAATGTCTCATTTTCTGTGTTCATACCTGTATTTCTAATTTTAAAAAAAAGTTAAATCTTAAAGTCTTCTTTTCATTCTGTACTTTGATACCTGTATTTCTATAAAAAAAAGTTACATCTAATGTCTCGCTTGCATTCATTACATCAAACCTCTCATTTTCAAATAAAATACTTTTTGCAGTTTAACACTAGAATCCCTGAAGCCTACAAAAATATTTGTAATGCCGGGCCACCTTAAATTCCCTCAAACCTTCTCAGCAACGTCTTTGTTTAGCAAGTGTGTCAATCAGCACAAGCAGCAAGCAGCCTGCGCACTTAACCCCCACCAACGCAGCTGAAGTCAGATGCAAAATTCTCAAGAGCTGAAGTCTCTTTAACTGGGAGTGAGGTGTCTGGAATTGTATAGGGTAAAAAATATATCATTATTTGGAATACATACATTTCATGTGTGTTCCATGTCTACAACAACCTGTGTAAATTTACGATGACAGGAAATGTGAGGCAAGAAATGTTGAACACATAATTAAAACAAAAACTTTTTCCATGTTATGAATAATGTAATGATAAAATATGTAATGATAAAATGCTGATGTGAAGTGTATAATGTGTGAAGACTGAAATCCAAATATCAAATTAGCATTTTCAAAAAAGTGTAACAAAACAACTGTACTTTTATTCAAGAATATAACCAAAGAAAAAGAAATGATTGAATTTACATGCTGCTATCAATGTGTAAGAACCAAAGCGCAAATATCAAATCGACACAAAGTACAGATGGCCGATTGGTTGCGGCTTCATAATCAAAAGGTTGCAGGTTCAATCCCGAGTCCTCCTCGCGGGGGCCAGCCACCGTGCATTTACCTTAGGTGAGCTGCTTTTATTATTATCTATATACCAATTAATAAAAGGCAAAGCCCTCACTGACTCACTCATCACTAATTCTCCAACTTCCCGTGTAGGTAGAAGGCTGAAATTTGGCAGGCTCATTCCTTACAGCTTACTTACAAAAGTTAGGCAGGTTTCATTTCGAAATTCTACGCGTAATGGTCATAACTGGATCCTGTTTTTTGTCCATATACTCTAATGGAGGAGGTGGAGTCACGTATCGCGTCATCACGTATTACGCCTCCTACGTAATCACGTGAACTGAAAACAAGGAAGAAATTTAAAGCACGAGTCAAACGCGGGAACGAAGGTAAATGACGTTAATTGTTGAGTGTCTTTTAATACTGTGTAATTGTTGAGTGTCTTTTAATACTGTGTAAGCATACATATTAACACATGTGCAATTAAACGTGTGCATTTACGGGGTCATTTCTCAGGCTTAAAAGCTCGCCTTTTATTAAAAGGGTAAATGCAAACTGTTTTCATTCTGAAGGGCACAAACCACGTTAGATTTCAGACGTTAAACGCATAAAAATGTCGGTACACCAGATAAATAAGCGCAACATATTATCAGTTGTATTGTATGCTTACAATACATATAGAAATGTGTTAATTGTTAACTAATATTATGGGATGGTGTTTTTCGACTCGCGTCTTGATTTAAACGATTGCATGTCTTGGTGGGTTTGCGTAGCTTATTGTCAATATCTTTACACCTCTTTTTAAGACTTAATTTAAAAAGGTTTTCTTTTTTTCTTAATTAAAATTTGAAAGCAATACTTCACTGCTGCGAAGCCCCTCTAGCGCTGACGTCCGAGGTTCGATTACCGTAAGCGAGTGCAGTGAGTGTGTACGCCTGATGAGCCAAGAATAAGGGGGAAAGACGTGTCGCGTACTCTTTGCATTATTTGACAGTAAACTATTTTCAACCATTCTATGATCTGCTTCTCACAACTGAAGGCACCGTGGCGGATGTTACCTGACTTGCTGGCCAACCATAAGCGTTACCTGGTAGGTAACCACCCACTCACTCACTTCACTCCCTTACGAGAATCGAACCTCGGACGTCAGCGCCTGATTCACAATCTGATTGTATGGGTGGTTACCTACCAGGTAACAATTATAGTTGGCCAGCAAGTCAGCTCGAAGTGATCACTCGAGTGAAGGCAGCTTCACAAAAAAAACAGATCCTTAACAAACTGTTATTGGTATATTTTCCCTCAATTTAAAAAGGTTTTCTTTTCTTCTTAATAAAAATTTAAAAGCAGTACTTCGCAGTATACCAATCCAGAAGCTTCAGTTTGTATTAATAACATTTGCTCAGACTACTTTAAACTAGAACGTGGTACCAGACAAGGATGTCCCTTGTCGCCACTGTTGTTTGCAATCGCTATTGAACCACTGGCGGTTCACTGCCGAAATTCTTATCAGATAAAGGGGATTGTCAGAGAAGGACTGGAACAGAAAATTTCTCTATATGCAGATGATATGGTTTTATATATATATCAGACCCAGAAAACACTGTCCCTGCTGTTTTAACAGCACTAACAGAATTTCAAAAGATATCTGGTTTTAGAATTAATCTGAATAAAAATATACTCTTTCCAGTGAATTCACAAGCACATAATATTAGATTAGACACCCTACCTTTTACCATAGCAGATCAGTTTAAATACCTAGGGGTAAATATCACAAGTAAACATAAAGCTCTTTATCAACAAAATTTTGGCGTCTGTATGGAAAAAATTAAGCAACACTTGCATAGATGGTCAACCCTTCATCTCACTCTAGCCGGAAGAATTAACATTGTTAAGATGGATATCCTTCCTAAACTTCTCTTTTTATTTCAAAACATTCCAATATCCATATTACTAACCGAGAATGCTAAACCGGATGATGGACGCAGGCACATCCGGCAATGGGCCGTAGCTGCAAAAAGACGTACTGCGCAGGCGCAAAAAGAGTCCGCGAGAGTCGGCTGAGGAGTAGAGAAAGGCGGACAAAAGAGGGCGAGAGAGGCGGATGAGGGGCCGCGAGAGGCGGACAAGACCACAGAAAAAAGGAGTGAGCACAGGAAAAATGGGGAAATGAGGCGCAAAGAGCACCGAAAAAAGGAAAAGGCACATAAAAAAGTATTCAAACGCAAGCAAAGCACGAAACACATTGCACACGAAACTAGACCCAAAAAAAAAAAAAAAAAAAAAAAAGAGGCTCGCGCACAACAGCAAGGCACCCCAAACAGGCACCGGACGGGACACACACCAAGAGGGGGATTCAACAAGCCCATGGAACACAAAAAAAAGAACACAAAACCACCCCACAGACCCTACAAGCAACGGACGGGACACACACAAAGAGGGGGATTCAAACAAGACACAGGAACACAAAAAGAAAGAAGACGCTCGCGCAACAACAATCCTCACTCCCCCCCAGCCCCCCACCCCCCCACACACACACATCCATAAGAAGTGATGCCCAAAGCCACATATTCTAAAGTGAACGTCAACACCTTCACATTAGACAGCATAGGTGTCAGCATAGGTGGATCTCCTTACAATAAAGCACTATTAACCGTTCAACTGCAGAAAAGGAAACATATTAACAGTGACTGCGATCCTCCTTATTACTTATCCATATTTCGCATGCTGAGAAAGAAACAAGTCATGAATACACGGTCACGGGTACAAAACGAAAAGGAAATGATAACAGGAACAAACACACGAACACGAAAGAAACAACAAAATAGATGGCTATGCGGCATAGGTGGATCTCATTACAATAAGGCACTATTAACCATTCAACCGCAGAAAAGGCTCCATATTAACAGTGAGTGCAATACTCCTTATTACTTATCCATATTTCTAAAAGAAAAAAGTCTCGACTCCAAAAACGCAAAGCTCAACTAAAGCTTCTAACTAACGATGTACCTAAAAGTAAAAACTTTATGAACTGCATTAGATCCTACAATAGTTCATTTGCTTTTGCATATACCGGAGTAAATATCAGGCCACCAAAAGGCAATGGACCATACTGCTTTCGCATATGTGCACAAATACTGCATCGCATTGGAACAGTGCACCCTGAAACAAATCAACAACGCAAATATGCACAAATCTACATCCTAGATCCACATTACGCAATCTATCAATCAAAGTGCTGCATCGCAACAGGCACGGATTCAAAACGAAACACCTCCCGTCTCAGACATACGTTAATGGCAGCGAAGGCTACAACGGGCTTCTCACACAGCACAGGCAAATCGATTACAGCTCCAAAACAACACGTCCCAAATACTACACATGCAACAACGTGCCTCTCAAACGGCACAAGGAAAACATACACCAGGAAAATTCATTCGGATTAATGAATGTCATTTGCAATCATTGTCATTCAGTTCACTTCCCTGAAGAAACGACTGGCAATACAAGTTATACATTTACACGTTGTTGTCAAAAGGGTCAAATTAGACTGCCTTCTTTACATTCATATACTGAATATCTACAGAAGCTTATAACTGACGATGTACCTGAAAGTTAAATCTTTATCAACTGCATTAGATCCTACAAATCGGTATCCACTATGAACATTAACGGTGGCACTGCACGTGACATCCGTCTTGAAAAAATGTTGTTTATTGATGAATGTTCAATGACATGAAGTCACTTACTCAACACCATTCATAAACTTCTACAAACGTTTATGAATAATAATATTCGATTTGGAGGAAAGGTACTTTTATGAGGAGGAGATTTTAGACAGTGATTAGCTATTCTTCCAGATGCCATGCACTCAGCTATTGTTCAGTGCACCTTAAAATACGCAGACAATTGGCATTACTTTCAAAAGATACAGTTAGTAAAAAAGATACGATGTCCAGAACCAGATCATAACAATTACTTATTACAACTGAGAGATGGTACACTCACCAATACAGATGGACTTCAGCCACATATTATTACAATTCCTCAAGCCTTTATCTGCGACGACTTAGTTACAGAGACATTTGGAACAGCAATCTCATTAGACCAAATGCCCCTTTTAACACAACGCACTATATTATGTCCAAAAAATATTAATGTGGAAAACATAAATACCCAAGTCATTCCATTACTTCCTGGAGAGACACAACTCTTTCTAAGCTCTGACAAACTTGACTCTGATCACAACAATAACCATCTTAAATGACCTTACAAGTTCTGAGCTGGAATTACCTTTTACACTTAAACGGCATGTACAAAGACATTTTCAAATAAACCTTTACACTGTGCCACACACTTTATTGTTTGATTTCTATTTGCATCATCTACACCGTCACACTATTCTATATCTCATTCATACATCACGCTCTTTGTCATTCCCAACACCAGGGGTTGGCGAGCGAAGCGAGCAGGGGGCGGAGCCCCCTAGTATATCAATAAATCGTTTTTTTAAACAGTTAGATTCAACAATAACCTCATTCATTTGGAACTCAAAACACCCACGAATCCGAAGAGCGACCCTACAAAGACCTCAGGCAGAAGGTGGCATGGCTTTACCTAATTTTCAGTTTTATTACTGGGCAGCAAACATACAAGCCAAAAAAACCTGGACACAAATAAATGAACATACACAGGCTTGGTCCGCAATAGAAGTAAAATCCTGTAGTACTTCTTTATATTCCCTGCTCTGCTCTCCAATAAATGAAAGTTATCGCAAATATACTAATAACCCAATTGTGCTTTACTCACTCAGAATATGGAACCAAATTAGAAAGCATTTTAAGATGGAAAATCTTTTATCAGTGGCACCTCTGCAAGAGAACCACCTCTTTCAACCTTCGCAAGTATATCCAGTTTTTAATACCTGGAAAAGTTTTGGGATTAAAATGCTCAGAGATCTTTATATAGACAACATATTTACATCTTTTGAACAATTACGTTCAAAATTCAACCTCCCAGCTACACATTTCTTTTACTATCTTCAAATTAGAAATTTTGTTAAACAGAAATTGCCCGATTTCCCCCACCTTGCACCCTCCACAATGCTGGAAAAAATACTGCTCAATTTCGAGGAAATAAACACTATTTCCGCAATATATAAAATCTTGTTAGAGTCCCTACCTTTCAAAGATCCAAGAGGACATTGGGAAGAAGATCTCTTAATCAATATATCAGAAAAGGAGTGGAAGGTAGCAAAGCAGAGAATTCACTCGAGTTCTATATGCGCAAAGCATAGAATTATTCAACTAAAAATTATATATCGAGCTCATCTGTCTCGCTTAAAACTGTCCAAAATGTTTCCAGGGCAGGATCCAACCTGCGAACGCTGCAACCAAGCTCCTGCCTCACTGGGTCACATGTTCTGGGCCTGCAACAAACTAACATCATTTTGGACAAAAATTTTTAAGTGCCTTTCAGACAGCCTTGGGGTCACAATCCCTCCTAACCCATTAACAGCTGTGTTCGGCGTTCTTCCAGATGGACTTGAATTGGAGAAGGACAAGCAAACGGTGATTGCATTCACTACACTTTTGGCACGCAGACTTATTTTGTTAAATTGGAAGAATCCTAATTCTCCTCTTATAAGTCAGTGGGAAACCAATGTTTTATATTATTTGAAGTTGGAAAAAATCAAATTCTCAGTTAGAGGATCTGTACAAATTTTTTTCAAAACCTGGCAGGATTTAATCAATATTATTTTAGAATAAGAGAAATAACTATTACCGCATTTAACTCCCTTCTCCATCTCTTATTTACATATATATTTACTTCTCCCTTTCCTTTGTTTAATGTGGCCTTATTAAAAAGCCTTAAGCAATTTTCCTTTAGCTAAGATCTCCTTCTCAGGGGTGGGGTTTGATTTGTCTTCAATTTTGTTGGGTTATAAATTGATCTGTTTGCATGGAATGATTACAATGAAAATTAATAAAATAAAAATATAAATGAAAAAAAAAAAAAAAGCAGTACTTCGCCGGTGCGAAGCGCGTGGATTTGAGCGACTGACGCATACAGACATTTTCACGAGTGCAGGTACTTTGGAAAGAAAGCACCGTGTAAACCTAAAGTTTAAATTAAGTTCATAGACCTACAAAAGGTTGCCATTGATTTCAGGCAAGATTGCTTTTCTCCTGTACAACTATACATTGCATTCTCAAGAGTGTGCTTGCACAGCTTGGTCATATTACAACCGGAGTGCTGAACTGACAACGTGGTATACAAACAGAACTATAACAATCGTAATAAACGAACAAAAAAAAAAAAGCGAAGAACCCTTGGATTTAATAAAAAGGCTGCTTCCTTGGCGAAGCAAGGAAAAAGGAAGACTTTAAATGGCGTTCGTTTATAAAACAGCGGAACAGCTGTGTTAAGGCTGCTTCACAAAAAAACAGAACCTTAACAAATTGTTATTGGGATATTTTCCCTCAATTTAAAAAGCTTTTCTTCTTCATAAAAATTTAAAAGCAATACTTCGCGGGGATTTATACTATATATATATATATATATATATATATATATATATATATATATATATATATATATATATATATATATATATATATATATATATATATATATATATATATATATATATAGAGAGAGAGAGAGAGAGAGAGAGAGAGAGAGAGAGAGAGAGAGAGAGAGAGAGAGAGAGAGAGAGAGAGAGAGAGAGAGAGAGAGATCTATATATAATCTATACTAATTAATAAAAGGCAAAGCCCTCACTGACTCACTGACTGACTGACTCATCACTAATTCTGCAACTTCCCGTGTAGGTGGAAGGCTGAAATTTGGCAGGCTTTTTCCTTACAGCTTACTTACAAAAGTTAGGCAGGTTTCATTTCGAAATTCAACGCGTAATGGTCATAACTGGAACCTCTTTTTTCTCAATATACTGTAATTGACGGCAGCTCGATGGCCGTGGGAGGAGGAGTTGAGTGTCACGTCATCACGCCTCCCACGTAATCACGTGAAAAGACTGTGAACGCAGTAGGGAGAAATGAAGGAGGAGCCGCAAACAGCGAAGAACAAAAAATTCATTAAACAATTGAGAAGGGAGCGAAACAATAAGAAGCGAGCGAGTAAAGCATACAAGCATCTTCATAAGGGAAACAAAGCACGGTGTAAAACATAAGTTTAAATTAAGTTTATAGAAACGCTCCCGCTGCGGATTGCAATAACATATTTGCGAGATAAAAGAAGGCAGTAGGGAGAAATGAAGGATGAGCCGCAAACAGCGAAGAACAAAAAATTCATTAAACAATTGAGAAGGGAGTGAAACAATAAGAAGCGAGCGAGTGAACCATACAAGCATCTTCATAAGGGAAAAAAGCACGGTGTAAAACGTAAGTTTAAATTAAGTTTATAGAATAGAAACGCTCCAGCTGCGGATTGCAATAACATATTCGCGAGATAAAAGTTTAATGAGAAGACACGAGGTATAAACGAACCACACGCAGTAGCGCAACGTTAGGGGCTTCACCTCTGGTGCTGACGTTCGAGATTCAATTCCCGAGAGCGGATGCAGTGAGTGTGTACGCCTGATGAGTCCAGAATTAGGGAGAAACACGTGTCGCATACTCTTTGCATTATTTGAAAGTAAACTATTAAAACCATTCTATGATCTGCTTCTCGCAACTGAAAGACGGCACATGGCGGATGTTAGCCGACTTGCTGACCACAACGTTAGGGGCTTCAACTCTGGCGCCGCAAACAGCGAAGAACAAAAAATTCATTAAACAATTGAGAAGGGAGCGAAACAATAAGAAGCGACCGAGTGAACCATACAAGCATCTTCATAAGGGAAACAAAGCAAGGTGTAAAACATAAGTTTAAATTAAGTTTATAGAAACGCTCCCGCTGCGGACTGCAATAACATATTCGCGAGATAAAAGTTTAATGAGAAAATACGAGGTATAAACGAACCACACGCCGTAGCGCAACGTTAGGGGCTTCACCTCTGCCGCTGACGATAGAGATTCGATTCCCGAGAGGGGATGCAGTGATTGTGTACGCCTGATGAGCCCAGAATTAGGGAGAAACACATGTCGCATACTCTTTGCATTATTTGAAAGTAAACTATTAAAACCATTCTATGATCTGCTTCTGGGAACAGAAAGAGGGCACGTGGCGGACGTAAGGCGACTTGCTGATAAACCACAAGCGTGACCTGACAGGTAACCACCCATACAATCAGATTGTGATTCAGAAAACGAATGCCATGAATGTAATTACCACGATCTACATACTGTCAAATAAACGAAACACACGCCGTAGCGCGACAGCTGTGAAAAGGGAGCTTCACAAAAAAACAGATCCTTAACAAATTGTTATTGGTATATTTTCGATCCGTTTAAAAAGGTTTTCTTTTCTTCTTAATAAAAAATTAAAAGCAGTACTTCGCCACAACGAAGCACGAGAATTTGGCTATATATATCTGCTTCTCGCAATTAAAAGAGGGCACGAAGCGGATGTTAGACGACTTGATGACCAACCATAAGCGTTACCTGCCAGGTAACCACCCATACAATCAGATTGTGATTCAGACTAGGAATGCAATGAATGTAATTACCCCGATCTACATACAAGGCGAAAGCCTTGCAACATTCAAAGATGATGGTTTGGGATAAGTACACCATGGGACATAAAAGAGCTTATGAAGCCTTGAACCGAAAAAAGCAAGATCTCAGAGATCGTAAAAAAAAAAAAAAAAAAAAGGAGGTAATGTCGTTTTACTCGCTGTAGATTTTAGTCAAACATTACCAGTTATTCCACAACGGAGACCAGCAGATGAACTCAACGCGTGTTTAAAATCCATGCTTCTCCCACGGTCGGTTATATGTCACGTGTTCTCAGGTAGGTACACCAAAAAATGTATACATTTAAGCATGTAATGGGCAAAGAAAAAATGAGGTATACCCGAAGGCACTGCAGTAGTACTCAATGTAACTTTACTTCTTAAATGTTAATGTTTTACTGTTTAATAATTTATACGCTTCTGATATGTTGTTCAAATTCTTTTATCAAAATACCAGTGACGGCGCAATGCACGATAACATGGAGTGAATACACCGTACACATCCGCCCACAGCCGCCCTGGTGTGCGCAGATAGGAGTTGATTCTACAATAAAATAAAATAAAATAAAGATAAAAAGAGTAATACAATCATCACCCATAAAGCGGATAGCAGACGTGACGTACTATATGTGTACCAGATTTCAAGTCAATAGGTGAAACGGTTTGCGAGCTACAGGTGATTTAAAATCCTGGACAGACAAACGAATAGCCACGGTAGCAAATTATAGAAGAAGATTTTACTATTTAATAATTTATATTTATATGAAATGTGCTTCTTATATATTACTTCATATTCTCATATGATAATGATGTTAATGTTGTTTATATTGATTTCTATGTTATTGTAAGTGCATGTATGTGTGTATATGTATGTATATATATATATTATATATACACATATACACATATATTTTATATATATAATATATGTATATATATATATGATATATCTGTATATGTGTATATATATATATATATATATATATATATATGATATATCTATAGATATATATATATATATATATATATATAATATATATATAATATATGTGTATATGTGTGTGTGTGTGTGTGTGTATATAATATAATATATGTGTATATGTGTGTGTGTGTGTGTGTGTATATATATATATATATATATATATATATATATATATATATAATATGTGTGTATGTGTGTGTGTGTATATATATAATACTAGCAAAATACCCGCGCTTCGCAGCGGAGAAGTAGTGTGTTAAAGAGGTTATGAAAAAAAAAAAAAGGAAACATTTTAAAAATAACGTAACATGATTGTCAATGTAATTGTGTTGTAATTGTTATGAGTGTTGCTGTCTTTTATATATATAATATACACACACACACACACACATCCACATAAACATATATATACATATACAAATTTACATATCTACACATATATATATATATATATATATATATATATATATATATATATATATATATATATAGACATACATATATACATACATACATACATACATTCACATATACATATATACATATATATATATATATACTGTATATATACATATGTACTTATTGGCTCCTGTATTTAGGATATGGCAGGTTGGATAATGGACGGATGGACATCTGTATGCATAGCCGTATTTGCCCGTTTTCATTTTTTTTCTTTGTTCAGTAATATTTCAGTAAACCCGGAGCTTGTCAGTTCAAATCCTGGTAGTGACACCACTGTGTGACCCTGAGGAAGTCACTTCACCTGCCTGTGCTGCAAAAAACAAAAGTAATGTAACAAATTGTACCTCAGATGTTGTAAGTTGGTGGAATAAAGGCATAAGTAAAATAGATAAATATGTATTATACACATAGGAAGTATTCATTTATTTTCAGTTAAGTCATCTGCAGCAAACTTTTATAAATGAGGGTTTCTGATTTTTAGATAGTGCAAACTGTTTCTTCTTCATTGACGTTTTCTCTTGGAGAGCTTTTTTCATTTCATTGAAAATGAAAGCAGCAGCTGCCAAAATATGCTTTCTTATTAATTTTTCAACATTGTGTAAAATAAATGTATAAAGTAACATAAAAGGTTTAAATACTGGTTATCTTTTACAGTAAAATATTACTAAAGAGATACAAAAAAAGTAAAATGGATATGTTCTTTTTCTTTAAGGAGATTAAATATTACTGAAGAAAGAAAAAAAAAAAATTAAACAGCCAAATGGGGCTATGCATACGAACTTAAAAGGTTTAAATAAAACAGACATATATATTTTATTTTTACTTGCTTAACTTGTGGAGGGTGTATCCTGTAGCAAAGCCCTAACTTTTTTCGTGAAAGCCCATTTCAGTCAATAAGTCTTAAAAAAACGTGTAAAGATATTGACAATAAGCTACGCAAACCCAGGAAGACATGGAATCGTTTAAATCAAGTATCATTACATCTTCCTTTCTTAAAGAGAAGTAAGGCAGTACTTATAAGCTTACATATTTATATATAGACATACATACATATATATATATATATATATATATATATCTATATCCGAAGCCGTGCAAGCACACTCTTGAGAATGCAACATATAGTTGTACAGAAGAAAAGCAATCTTGCCTCAAATGAATGGCAACCTTTTGTAGGTCTATGAACTTAATTTAAACTTTAGGTTTACACGGTGCTTTCTTTCCGAAGTACCTGCACTCATGAATATGTCTGTATGTGTCAGTCGGTCAAATCCACGCGCTTCGCACCGGCGAAGTACCGCTTTTAAATTTTTATTAAGAAGAAAAGAAAACCTTTTTAAATTGAGGGAAAATATACTAATAACAGTTTGTTAAGGATCTGTTTTTTTGTGAAGCTGCCTTTACTCGAGTGATCACTTCGACCTGACTTGGTGGCCAAGTATAAGCGTTACCTGGTAGGTAACCACCCATACAATCAGATTGTGAATCAGACTACGAATGCCGTGAATGTAATTACACACTCACTGCACTTGCTTACGGAAATCGAACCTGGGACGTCAGCGCTAGAGGGGCTTAGCAGCGGTGAAGTATTGCTTTTAAATTTTAATTAAGAACAAAAGAAAACCTCAGAGGTTCGATTCCCGAAAGGGAGTGAAGTGAGTGTCCGGTTAACCACCAGGTAAAGCTTATGGTTGGACAGGAAGTGACGTAACATCAGCCATGGTGCCTTCACTTGTGAGAAGCAGATCATAGAATGATTGAAAATAGTTTTGCATTTACCTTTTTAGTAAAAGGCGAGCTTTTAAGCCTGAGAAATCACCCCGTAAATGCACACGTTTAATTGCACATGTGTAAATATGTATGGTTACACAGTATTAAAAGACAGTGAACAACGTCAGTTACCTTTGTTCCCGCGTTTGATAAAAGGCGAGCTTTAAAGCCTGAGAAATCACCCCGTAAATGCACACGTTTAATTGCACGTGTTAATATGTATGCTTACACAGTATTAAAAGACAGTCAAAAATTAACGTCATTTACCTTCGTTCCCGCGTTTGACTCGTGCTGTAAATCTCTTCCTTGTTTTTAGTTCACGTGATCACGTAGGAGGCGTGATGACGCGATACGTGACTCCGCCTCCTCCATTAGAGTATATGGACAAAAAATATGTTCCAGTTGTGACCATTACGCGTAGAATTTCGAAATGAAACCTGCCTAACTTTTGTAAGTAAGCTGTAAGGAATGAGCCTGCCAAATTTCAGCCTTCCACCTACACGGGAAGTTCGAGAATTAGTGATGAGTCAGTCAGTCAGTCAGTCAGTGAGGGCTTTGCCTTTTATTAATATGTATATATATATATATATATATATATATATATATATATGCATGCAGCTGGAGATCCACGAAGGGAGAAAAAAGAATCACGTATCATAAAATAGTTTTTTTTTTTTTTGTTTTTTTTTTTATTCCTGAGCTTTCAACCCCTATCAGGGGTCTTCATCAGAGGATAATGCTTAGACTTACAAGAATCAAAGGCAATATATAGCAACACATTCAGTGGGGGGTGGGTGGAGGTGACTAAGTCAGTATGATCAAGGGGGGGTGGGGGGGGGGGTGTATAGTTTATTTGTGTTCTTCTTAAGTTGGCATATGCTGGATTTATGTCCAAGTGTCTGTTGATGGCGTTTTCATCTGATAGCCAAGACTCGGCCAACTCTCTGGCACTTTTAGTACTGGCCTTAAATTTTACTTTTACGTTGTCCCAGTTGAATGTGTGTCCTGTCGATTTAGTATGTGCATAGATCAAAGATAGTGCGTCCTTTCTTCTGACGGCGTTGTGATGTTCCTGTACACGTGTTGAGATTCTTTTTGACGTTTGTCCTATGTATACCGCTGAGGAAGAATTGCATGGAATACTAAAAATTGCGTTTCGTGTTTCGGCTGTCGATTTCTTGTTTTTAGCATTAAACAGGACCATGTGCAGATTGTTCTTGGGTTTATGTGCTATTCTGATGCCCCACTTAGTCAGGGTGCGTGCAGTGCCTTCTGACACATTATGGTGATAAGGGAGTGAATGCCAGGTGGGGTGGGGGTTCTGATTTAAGTCGATTGTATGCTGATTCCTTTGGCGTCTGCTGTGTAGACTCCGATTAATGAATGTTTTTGAGTATCCGTTCGAGGTGAAAGGGTGGAAGAGATAGCGTCTCTCATTAATTTTTGTTTCCTTGGTATTACAATGAGTGTGGACTCGTTTGAATAGGGTTTTCACGCAGCTCCGTTTATGAGATACCGGGTGGTTGCTGGAGGTTGCTAGCATTCACTCCCTTATCACCATAATGTGTCAGAAGGCACTGCACGCACCCTGATCAAGTGGAAGAAGAAGGGACGCACTATCTTTGATCTATGCACATACTAAATCGACAGGACACACATTCAACTGGGACAACGTAAAAGTAAAATTTAAGGCCAGTACTAAAAGTGCCAGAGAGTTGGCCGAGTCTTGGCTATCAGATGAAAACGCCATCAACAGACACTTGGACATAAATCCAGCATATGCCAACTTAAGAAGAACATGTACACAATAAATAAACTATACAACCCCCCCCCTTGATCATACTGACTTAGTCACCTCCACCCACCCCCCACTGAATGTGTTGCTATATATTGCCTTTGATTCTTGTAAGTCTAAGCATTATCCTCTGATGAAGACCCCTGATAGGGGTTGAAAGCTCATGAATAAAAAGCTATTTTATGATACGTGATTCTTTTTTCTCCCTTCATGGATCTCCAGCTGCAAATATGCAAACCATATCACAGACCTTCTCTTCCATATATTATATATATATATATATAATATATGTGTATATGTATATGTATATATATATATGACAGCAACACTCATAACAATGACAACACAATTACATTGACAATCATGTTACGTTATTTTTAAAATGTTTCCTTTACTTTTTCATAACCTCTTTAACACACTACTTCTTCGCTGCAAAGCGCGGGTATTTTGCTAGTATAGATATAGATATAGATAGATAGATAGATATATAGATATAGATATATATATATATATAGACATACATACATATATATATATCTATATCTATATATCTATCTATCTATATATATATATATATATATAGATATATATATATATATAGATATAGATATATATATAGATATAGATATATATATATATATATATATATAGATATATATATATATCTATAATATATATATCTATAATATATAATATACCTATTACTTGCCCAGACAGTTTGGACACGTCATTGTTGTCATCGTGTATATCCCTCCTCGGGCGGACGAGGAGTCAGCGAGTGACATCATCCATTCTGCTGTTGCTAAGTTACAAACGCAGCACCCTGAGGCGCTTGTGCTAATCGCTGGAGACTTTAACCATGTGACGCTGGACAAAACATTACCTGCATTCTCCCAGTATGTGGACTGTAACACCCGGGGAAATAAGACTATTGATTTACTGTATGCAAACGTTAAAGACGCATACAGCGCCACCCCGCTGCCTGCGCTTGGGAAAGCAGATCATAACCTGGTTCTGCTTCAGCCTCACTATAAACCAAAAGTGAGAGTCCTACCTGTAACCACACGATCATTCAGGAAGTGGACCCCGGAGGCTGAGAATACTCTGAGAGAACTTTTTGGAACTACAGACTGGGATATCCTGCAGGGATCTCATAATGAGAACATTGAGGAAGTTGTTGACTGCACTACTGACTACATCAACTTCTGTATGGACATTGTAGTTCCAGTAAGAACTGTACGCTGCTATGCTAACAACAAGCCATGGATTACAAGTGACATCAAGGGCCTTTTGAACCAGAAGAAAAGGGCTTTTAAAAACGGTGATCAGCATGAGCTCAAGCGCGTGCAGAAGGAACTCCGAGTCCAGCTCAGGGCGGCGAAGGAGCAGTACAGGAGAAAGCTGGAGCAGAAGTTGCAGAATAACAGCATGAAGGAAGTGTGGGATGGGATGAAGATGATCACTGGCTGCAGCTCGAAGCAGGGTACCACCATTGAGAGAGACGTGAAGAGAGCAAACCAAATGAACAACTTCTTTAACAGGTTTGACCACCCTAACCCACTCTCACTCTCACCTCGGAGTATTGCACCCTCCACACATCCTTCTGCTGATACCAGCATAGGAAAGACATCCCCACCCATAATTACAACAGCGCAAGTGAGCAGAGAGCTGAGGAGACTTCGTGCCAGGAAAGCAGCGGGTCCAGATGGAGTATCGCCACGACTGCTGAAGGTCTGTGCATCGGAGCTGGGGGGCCCTCTACAGCGCATCTTCAACCTGAGCCTGGAACAGGGGAAAGTCCCGAGGCTTTGGAAAACATCTTGTATCACCCCAATCCCAAAGGTATCACGTCCTAGTGAGCTGAATGACTTTCGGCCTGTTGCTCTGACATCACATGTGATGAAGACCATGGAGAGGCTGCTGCTTCACCACCTTAGGCCACAGGTTCAACACGCCCTCGACCCTCTGCAGTTTGCATATCAGGAGAAGGTGGGAGCAGAGGATGCCATCATCTATATGCTACACCGATCCCTCTCTCACTTGGACAGAGGTAGTGGTGCTGTAAGAATTATGTTTCTAGACTTCTCTAGCGCCTTCAACACAATCCAACCTCTGCTCCTTAGGGACAAGCTGACAGAGCTGGTATTAGATTCATACCTAGTGGCATGGATCGTGGACTATCTTAAAGACAGACCTCAGTATGTGCGTCTTGGGAACTGCACGTCTGACATTGTGGTCAGCAACACAGGAGCGCCACAGGGGACTGTACTTTCTCCGGTCCTGTTCAGCCTATATACATCGGACTTCCAATACAACTCGGAGTCATGCCATGTGCAAAAGTTCGCTGATGACACTGCTATCGTGGGCTGCATAAGGAATGGGCTGGAGGAGGAGTATAGGGACCTAATCAATGACTTTGTTAAATGGTGCGACTCAAACCACCTACACCTGAACACCAGCAAAACCAAAGAGCTGGTGGTGGATTTTAGGAGGCCCAGACCCCTCATAGACCCAGTGATCATCAAAGGTGACTGTGTGCAGATGGTGCAGACCTATAAATATCTGGGAGTGCAGCTGGATGATAAATTAGACTGGACTGCCAATACTGATGCGCTGTGCAAGAAAGGACAGAGCCGGTTATACTACCTTAGAAGGCTGGCGTCCTTCAACATCTGCAATAAGATGCTGCAGATGTTCTATCAGACAGTTGTGGCGAGCGCCCTCTTCTACGCAGTGGTGTGCTGGGGAGGCAGCATTAAGAGGAAAGACGCCTCACGTCTGGAAAAACTGGTGAGGAAGGCAAGCTCTATTGTTGGCATGGAGCTGGACAGTTTAACATCTGTGGCAGAGCGAAGGGCGCTCAGCAGGCTCCTATCAATTATGGAGAATCCACTGCATCCACTTAATAGTATCATCTCCAGACAGAAGAGCAGCTTCAGCGACAGACTGCTGTCACTGTCCTGCTCCACTGACAGATTGAGGAGATCGTTTCTCCCCCAAACTATGCGACTCTTTAATTCCACCCAGAGGGGTAAACGTTAACATTCAACATTATACATAGTTATTGTCTGTTTTTTCTGTTTTTCACCTGCATTGTTATCATTCTTTAATTTAATATTATTTATTGTATCAGTATGCTGCTGCTGAAGAATGTGAATTTCCCATTGGGATTAATAAAGTATCTATCTATCTATCTATAGATGTATATAGAGATATAGATATACAGTAATCCCTCCTCCATCGCGGGGGTTGCGTTCCAGAGCCACCCGCGAAATAGGAAAATCCGCGAAGTAGAAACCATATGTTTATATGGTTATTTTTAGAATGTCATGCTTGGGTCACAGATTTGCGCAGAAACACAGGAGGTTGTAGAGAGACAGGAACGTTATTCAAACACTGCAAACAAACATTTGTCTCTTTTTCAAAAGTTTAAACTGTGCTCCATGACAAGACAGAGATGACAGTTCTGTCTCACAATTAAAAGAATGCAAACATATCTTCCTTTTCAAAGGAGTGCAAAGCAAGCAGTCAAAAAAAAAATCAATAGGGCTTTTTGGCTTTTAAGTATGCGAAGCACCGCCGGTACAAAGCTGTTGAAGGCGGCAGCTCGCACCCCCTCTGTCAGGAGCAGGAAGAGAGAGGAAGAGAGAGAGAGAGAGAGAGAGATAGAGCGAGATAGAGAGACAGATAAAAAAATCAATACGTGCCCTTTGAGCTTTTAAGTATGCGAAGCTCCGTGCAGCATGTCCTTTCAGGAAGCAGCTGCACACAGCCCCCCTGCTCACACCCCCCTACGTCAGCGCAAGAGAGAGAGAGAGAGAAAGTAAGCTGGATAGCTTCTCAGCCATCTGCCAATAGCGTCCCTTGTATGAAATCAACTGGGCAAACCAACTGAGGAAGCATGCACCAGAAATTAAAAGACCTATTGTCCGCAGAAACCCGCGAAGCAGCGAAAAATCCGCGATATATATTTAAATATGCTTACATATAAAATCCGCGATGGAGTGAAGCCGCGAAAGGCGAAGCGCGATATAGCGAGGGATCACTGTACATATATAGATATAGATATATGTATGTATGTCTATTATATATATATATATGTAAGCTTATAAGTACTGCCTTACTTCTCTTTAAGAAAGGAAGATGTAATGATACTTGATTTAAACGATTCCATGTCTTGGTGGGTTTGCGTAGCTTATTGTCAATATCTTTACACCTGTTTTTAAGACTTATTGACTGAAACGGGCTTTCACGAAAAAAGTTAGGGCTTTGCTATAGGATACACCATCCACAAGTTAAGCAAGTAAAACTATATATTTCTGTTTTATTTAAACCTTTTAAGTTTGTATGCATAGCCCCATTTGGCTGTTTTAGTTTTTTTTTTCTTTCTTCAGTAATATTTAATCTCCTTAAAGAAAAAGAACATATGCATTTTACTTTTTTTGTATCTCTTTAGTAATATTTTAGTGTAAAAGGATAACCAGTATTTAAACCTTTTATGTTACTTTAAAAATTTATTTTACACAATGTTGAAAAATTAATAAGAAAGCTACATATTTTGGCAGCTGCTGCTTTAATTTTCAATGAAGTGTCAGTACCAGGATTTGAACTGACAAGCACCGGGTTTACTGAAATATTACTGAAGAAAGAAAAAACGGGCAAATAGGGCTATGCATACAGATGTCCATCCATCCATTATCCAACCCGCTATATCCTAAATACAGGAGCCAATCCCTGCCAACACAGGACACAAGGCAGGAAACAAACCCCGGGCAAGGTGCCAGCCCACCGCAGGGCGCACACACCCACACACCACGGACAATTTAGAATCGCCAATGCACCTAACCTGCATGTCTTTGGACTGTGGGAGGAAACCGGAGTACCCGGAGGAAACTCAGACAGACACGGGGAGAACATTCAAACTCCACGCAGGGAAGCGAACCCGGGTCTCCTAACTGGCACCTTTCACTGCGCCACCATGCTGCCCGCATACAAACTTAAAAGGTTTAAATAAAACAGAAATATATACCTTTATTTTTACTTCCTTAACTTGTGGAGGGTGTATCCTGTAGCAAAGCCCTAAGTTTTTTCATGAAAGCCCCTTTCAGTCAATAAGCCTTAAAAACAGGTGTAAAGCTAAACTTGCAGCACCACTATTCAATTACACTTGCCTAACGCCTCTCCTAAGGGGACATACTGTGGGATCTGGGCATCAGTCAAAGCACCAATCACAGGCCCGATTAGAAAGCGGGAAGCTGTGATTTGTCGTCTCCCTCCCATGTAACAATCACAGCCCGTGTTACAACGCACTATGTATGTATGTATATATGTATATATGAAGAGGATGGATGGATGGATATGTGTGTGTTTATGTATATGTGTATATGTATATATATGTTGATATGTGTATATATATATATATATATATATATATATATATATATATATATGCAGTTGGAGATCCACAAAGGGAGAAAAAACGAATCACGTATCATAAAATAGTTTTATTCCTGAGCTTTCAACCCCTATCAGGGGTCTTCATCAGAGGATAATGCTTAGACTTACAAGAATCAAAGGCAATATATAGCAGCACATTCAGGGGGGGGTATTTTATGATACGTGATTCGTTTTTTCTCCCTTTGTGGATCTCCAACTGCAAATATCCAAACCGTATCACAGACCTTCTCTTCCATTCATATATATATATGTTTACATAACCTCTTTAACACACTACTTCTCCGCTGCGAAGTGCGGGTATTTTGCTATATATGTGTGCATATGTATATATATATATATATATATATATATATATATATATATATATGTGTATATATATGTAGATATGTATATATTTATATGTATATATATGTACATATGTACAGTGGTGTGAAAAACTATTTTCCCCCTTTCTGATTTCTTATTCTTTTGCATGTTTGTCACACAAAATGTTTCTGATCATCAAACACATTTAACCATTAGTCAAATATAACACAAGTAAACACAAAATGCACTTTTTAAATGATGTTTTTTATTATTTAGGGAGAAAAAAAATCCAAACCTACATGGCCCTGTGTGAAAAAGTAATTGCCCCCTTGTTAAAAAATAACCTAACTGTGGTGTATCACACCTGAGTTCAATTTCCGTAGCCACCCCCAGGCCTGATTACTGCCACACCTGTTTCAATCAAGAAATCACTTAAATAGGAGCTGCCTGACACAGAGAAGTAGACCAAAAGCACCTCAAAAGCTAGACATCATGCCAAGATCCAAAGAAATTCAGGAACAAATGAGAACAGAAGTAATTGAGATCTATCAGTCTGGTAAAGGTTATAAAGCCATTTCTAAAGCTTTGGGACTCCAGCGAACCACAGTGAGAGCCATTATCCACAAATGGCAAAAACATGGAACATTGGTGAACCTTCCCAGGAGTGGCCGGCCGACCAAAATTACCCCAAGAGCGCAGAGACGACTCATCCAAGAGGTCACAAAAGACCCCAGGACAACGTCTAAAGAACTGCAGGCCTCACTTGCCTCAATTAAGGTCAGTGTTCACGACTCCACCATAAGAAAGAGACTGGGCAAAAACGGCCTGCATGGCAGATTTCCAAGACGCAAACCACTGTTAAGCAAAAAGAACATTAGGGCTCGTCTCAGTTTTGCTAAGAAACATCTCAATGATTGCCAAGACTTTTGGGAAAATACTTTGTGGACTGATGAGACAAAAGTTGAACTTTTTGGAAGGCAAATGTCCCGTTACATCTGGCGTAAAAGGAACACAGCATTTCAGAAAAAGAACATCATACCAACAGTAAAATATGGTGGTGGTAGTGTGATGGTCTGGGGTTGTTTTGTTGCTTCAGGACCTGGAAGGCTTGCTGTGATAGATGGAACCATGAATTCTACTGTCTACCAAAAAATCCTGAAGGAGAATGTCCGACCATCTGTTCGTCAACTCAAGCCGAAGCGATCTTGGGTGCTGCAACAGGACAATGACCCAAAACACACCAGCAAATCCACCTCTGAATGGCTGAAGAAAAACAAAATGAAGACTTTGGAGTGGCCTAGTCCAAGTCCTGACCTGAATCCAATTGAGCTGCTATGGCATGACCTTAAAAAGGCGGTTCATGCTAGAAAACCCTCAAATAAAGCTGAATTACAACAATTTTGCAAAGATGAGTGGGCCAAAATTCCTCCAGAGCGCTGTAAAAGACTCATTGCAAGTTATCGCAAACGCTTGATTGCAGTTATTGCTGCTAAGGGTGGCCCAACCAGTTATTAGGTTCAGGGGGCAATTACTTTTTCACACAGGGCCATGTAGGTTTGGATTTTTTTTCTCCCTAAATAATAAAAACCATCATTTAAAAACTGCATTTTGTGTTTACTTGTGTTATATTTGACTAATGGTTAAATGTGTTTGATGATCAGAAACATTTTGTGTGACAAACATGCAAAAGAATAAGAAATCAGGAAGGGGGCAAATAGTTTTTCACACCACTGTATATGTATATGTAGATGTGTACATTTGTATATGTATATATATGTATATGTAGATATGTGTATATGTAGATATGTATATATATGTATATGTATATATATGTTTACATAACCTCCTTAACACATTACTTCTCCGCTGCGAAGCGCGGGTATTTTGCTAGTTACTATTATATAATAAAAAGATATATTTGATTTGAGTCTGTAACACCCAGTGTAAATTTTGTTAGTTGTAAAAGTTACTTTTTTTTTTTATTCAGTTTTATTCTCTCAGTCACATTCAAGGGGTTACAATGAACTTTCCTCTCCCTCTCTGAGTTGATGCCGTTTATCTCCATTCTTTTGACAAGAGCAGCGATGACCAGAGTTAGTGCTGTGGTTGATGCCTAGTTAGAACTGTTTGTTGTACCAGCAATCAAAAATACGATGTCCTGTGACCGCTATCAGACTATCATGCGGCATTTGCACTTTAACAACAAAGACACCCATGCAGAACGTGTGAAAAACAATAGATTTGCTGTGATCTTGGACATCTGGCAACATTTTGTTGAGAACTGTGTTTTGAATTACAACCCAAGTAAGTAACAACAAGACACTGAGAAGACATGAATATTTTTGTATGCTTCAGGGATTCCAGTGTTAAGAAGCATTGTTTTTTTTATACATGTACTGTCAAGCTTGGTATTGTCACAGGCATTGTCACAGAGTTGCACGAGAGACAGGTAAGATGAGTCTAGGTTTTCAAGAAAAATACAAGTAGTTTATTACTGTACAGAGAAGACAGGTACAGTATCAAGACTCCACTCAGAATAGGAGCTGTTAGGAGCCGCAACATGGGAGTAATCATCCAGCTTTAGCTCCCATCTTCAGAACAGAAGAATACCAGCGGCTCGGAATCACTGCTGTGGCAGACGCGGTCTGGAAAAGATAGATCAGGAGAGTGTAAGGATGAGCAGATCAAAGCCTGGTGTTAAATGTTAAACATTATGCAATAAGCATGGTATGCGTTAACCTTGATCCTGCAGGGGACAATCATTTGCTTTGCCCTTTGTTTACTATTCACCAGAGGCTGTAAAGCAGCTACGGATCTGTCCTTGTGCCGCTGCCATTAGACAGAGAAACGCCCGCGGCTCTGGTCACAATACTGTATGTATTTTCTTCATATTCATTATAATGAATTTCCACTATAACGAAATATTTTTATGGTCCTGTGAGTTTCGTTATAATGAGATTCCACCTGTATAAGGTGAAGATATATTTTAAACTAGAAGACTCTTGAAACAAGCTAAATGTACAATTTGTTTAAATAACTATTTTTTTATGATTAATTGTATTTTTGTGACAGTACTTGATACAGAAGGATGGAACAAAAGATGCAACATTAGGATTCCAATAGGATGATATTAGGCATTAGGCGTATAGTACAAACCTTTTGAAGTGTGTAGAACACGGTATATGTGAAATGAAGTTTGTGGGATAGTGAACAGTGTTTTTAGGAACTGGGGTACTCAGGGACATATAACAGAAATAGTTAGGACAAATAATTAATACTAAGGCTTCTTGGGATGAAGTAATACAGAAGATAGCAAAATTATAATAATTAGGCACAGCCCAGAACAAGTCTCTTATGCATGTGGTGAGTGTGTAGTTTGTGAAATTGGAAAGCCCAGATACAAACCAAGAGTACTAACTGGTGACAAAAGACTGCAATTTAAATACACTAGGGGGCTCTGCCCCCTGCTCACTTTGCTCGCCCACCCCCTTAGACCCGGGGCACGATACGCACCAGCCACTTTGCATCTCTGGCTCTCACGCTGTGAAGGGGGGGGGGGGGGGGCTGAAAATGCGGTCACTCCTCCAAAACCCCCTCTTAAATGGTGATACAATGGGAAAAAAATACATTTTTTTTTTTACCTCCTCTATGCTCGATCAGCTGGCTTGCTGCTGCTTGTGCCGTGCTGCGTGATCTACATGTTGCGTTGCTCTTCGATCATTTAAAAGCCTGTACAGCAGCTGTCCTCCTTGTCTCACGGGATGTCTCTATGCTCGATCAACTGGCTTGCTGCTGCTGCTGCTTGTGCCATGCTGCATGATCTGCATGTCACACTGCGCTTTGAACATTTAAAAGTCTGTACAGCAGCTGTCCTCCTTGTCTCGCGGGACGTTAAAGTGTCTCTGAGAAAATCACGTCTTGACCGAAGATTTTTTTATATAATAGAGAGATAAGCCAGTGACTTTCATTAACAAGAGTAGTGCTGACGTTTTCCGAAGGGAGGACTGACACTTACATTCAGCAAGATAACGGATTGCTTTTAATGGAATAACCTAGTTTAAGACCACAGCTTAATGTAAATTGGGGCAACTCTGTGAATGCGAGCATGATAATGCGAGCATGGTTGTCTGTATAAGGACTATACCTCTGGTTATTGTTGTATACATCATTGGCAACATAAACTAGAAACATTTGAAGTTTTTAGGTAAATATCTGTGCTGTCTGTGTTGCCACCAATGATATTAAACAAGCTAATCATAAAGGATACTTTTGAACTAACATAGCTAATGTTTATTGGATAAGAAGGAAATCAAATAGCTACTTTAAACACAGTTTAAAATATGACACTGATCAAATTGTTATTGACAATGCTTTATCATCATACTTAGAAGTTTTGAGGTTATGGGACACAATTCTACATCATATTGTTTGTCTTTGATTATCCATGTTCGATATTGATATTATTTGAATAATTTAAATTGATTACTGTTTTTCCCCAGATCACGAGGACAGAGTGGGTGATTGGATTGTTATTGAAGAAGATGCACCCTGAGGTTGAAGGGAGTACAGGTTGTTGAGTCCAAAATATATGATAGTACAGCTTTAACAAGGCTGAAATTTGAAAAAAATCATTTTAGGGTAACATAGTATTCATCTTAAAGAAATAACAAAGGTAATAAATGTCAGAAACCTGTTCAGGCTTACCAGGAAACCACATAAAGTTCAATTTAGGGCTGGCCAATATGAGAAAATATTTTATCATGGTAATTTTCTTCATATCAGTCAATATTGATATATCTATAATAATAAAAGGCAAAGCCCTCACTGACTGACTGACTGACTCACTCACTCACTGACTGACTGACTCACTCATCACTAATTCTCCAACTTCCCGTGTAGGTGGAAGGCTGAAATTTGGCAGGCTCATTCCTTACAGCTTACTTACAAAAGTTAGGCAGTTTTCATTTCAAAATTATACGCGTAATGGTCATAACTGGAACCTCTTTTTTGTCCATATACTGTAATGGTAGGCAGCAAGATGGCCGTAGGAGACTGAGTTGCGTATCGCGTCATCACGCCTCCCACGTAATCACGTGAACTGACTGTGAACTCAGTACGTAGAAAAGAAGGAGGAGCCCCAAAGAGCGCAGAAGAAAACATTCATTACACAATTGACAAGGCAGCGAAACAATAAGAAGCGAGTGAGTGACGCATACAAGCATCTTCATAAGACACGAGGTATAAAAAAGCACGGTGTAAACCGTAAGTCTAAATTAACTTTATAGAAACGCTCCCGCTGCCGTTTGCAATGCCATATTCGCGAGATACAAGTTTAATGAGAAGACACGAGGTATAAAAAAGCACGGTGTAAACCGTAACCTTAACTTTATAGAAACGCTCCCGCTGCCGTTTGCAATGCCATATTCGCGAGATACAAGTTTAATGAGAAGACACGAGGTATACATTACACAATTGATAAGGTAGGAAAAGAATATGAAACAAGGCACGGTATAAACCGTAACTTTAAGTTTATAGAAACGCTGCCGTTTGCAATACCATATTCGCCCCTGCGAAGCGCGGTGATTTTGCTATATATATTAAACTATTTCAACCATTGTATGATCTGCTTCTCGCAACTGAAAGAGGGCACCGTGGCAGAAGTTAGCCGACTTGCTCACCAACCACAAGCGTTACCTGGTAGGTAACCACCCATACAATCAGATTGTGACTCAGACTACGAATGCCTGCAATGTAATTACCCCGATCTACATGCTGTCAAATGAACGAACCTCACGCCGTGGCACAACGTTAGGGGCTTCGCCTCTACGTCCGAGGATCGATTCCCGTAAGGGAGTGCAGTGACTGTGTACTCCTGATGAGCCCACAATTACGGCGAAACACGTGTCGCATACTATGCATCTTCAAAGCACGGTGTAAACAGTAAGTTTAAATTGAGTTTATAGAAACGCTCCCGCTGCCGTTTGCAATACCATATTAGATGACTTTGTAACACAGTTAAAATTGCTGGAGCGATACATTTTTAACTGCCGGGTCATGTTGCGTGTTCTTGGGTAGGTACACCAAAAAATGTATACATTTATGCATGTAATGGGCAAACAAAAAATGTACTATACCCGAAAGCACTACAGTAGTACTCAATGTATCTTTACTTCTTAAATGTTAATGTTTTACTGTTTAATAATTTATACGCTTCTTATATGTTATTCAGATTCTTTTATCAAAATACCAGTAACAGCGCACTGCACGATAACGTGGAGTGAATACACTTGACATGACCATTCATAGTATTTATCCTCTTTCTCTGTACGTTTACCATTCGTTTGCTCAGAGGTTGATGCGCTTGCTGCTTAATGAGCAGCTCTTGACCCTAGCGTCCCGCTGCTTCTCTTCTTTCGTCGGCATCTTTTCCCGTTAAAACTCATTTTTTTTAAAACTTAGTATGTTTTCTTTAATTTTTCAGTTAAGCTGGCACTTAAGTCTTCAATCTGCCTCAAGAATGATTAGCGAAGGTGGTAGACAATGAAAACGTCAGCCGTACGCATCCGCCACGCACGCACTGGTGCGCGCAGCTGTGAGTTGATTCTACAATAAAATAAAATAAAGATAAAAAGAGTAATAACTTACAGCACCGCTATTCAATTACACTTGCCTAACGCCTCTCCTAAGGGGAAATACTGTGGGATCTGGGCATCCGTCAAAGCAGCAATCACAAGCCCGATTAGAAAGCGGGAAGCTGTGATTTGTCGTCTCCCTCCCATGTAACAATCACAGCCCGTGTTGCAACGCACTATGTATGTATATGTATATATGTGTATGTGTGTGTGTATATGTATGTGTGTATATATATATATATATATATATATATGTGTTCATATGTGTGGGAAAGCGAATAGTAGACGTGACGTAGTATCTGTGTACCAAATTTCAAGTCAATAGGTGAAACGGTTTGCGAGCTACAGCTGATTTAAAATCCTGGACAGACAAACGAATAGCCACGGTAGTGTTTTATAGAAGAACATTTTAATGTTTAATAATTTATATTTATATGCAATGTGCTTCTTATATATTACTTCATATTCTCAAATGATAATGATGTTAATGTTGTTTATATTGATTTCTATGTTATTGTAAGTGCTCTTTATTTGTGGAAAAATAAATTTGGCAATTAAACTTATTTTATACATACATTTTATTTTATTCTCTTGCACTCAGTGAGCGAATCCACTGGGTAATCAGCTATATATATATATATATATATATATATGTGTATGTGTATATGTATATTATATATATATATATATATATATATATATATATATATATATAGATAGATAGATAGATAGATATATGTGTATGTATGTAGATATACAAATATGTATATATATGTATATATGTTTATATATATGTAGATATACAAATATGTATATGTATATATATGTAGATATACAAATATGTATATGTATATATATGTATATGTGTCTGCATGTGTGTGTATATATATATATATATATATATATATATATATATGTATGTGTATATATATATGTTGATATATGTATATATATGTGGATGTGTATATGTATATATTTATGTATATACAGTATGTTTATGTATATATATGTTTACATAACCTCTAATGGAGGAGGCGGAATCACGTATCGCGTCATCACGTATAACGCCTCCTACGTAATCACGTGAAGTGAAAACAAGGAAGAGATTTACAGCACGAGTCAAACACGGGAACGAAGGTAAATGACATTAATTGTTGAGTGTGTAAATGACATTAATTGTTGAGTGTCTTTTAATACTGTGTAATCATTGAGTGTCTTTTAATACTTTGTAAGCATACATATTAACAGATGTGCAATTAAACATGTGCATTTACGGGGTGATTTCTCAGGCTTAAAGCTCGAAGTGATCACTTGAGTGAAGGCAGCTTCACAAAAAAAACAGATCCTTAACAAACTGTTATTGTTATATTTTCCCTCAATTTTAAAAGGTTTTCTTTTCTTCTTAATAAAAATTTAAAAGCAGAACTTCGCCGGTGCGAACCGCGGGGATTTCAGCGACTGACGCATACAGACATATTCATGAGTGCAGGTACTTCGGAAAGAAAGCACCGTGTAAACCTAAAGTTTAAATTAAGTTCATAGACCTACAAAAGGTTGCCATTGATTTCAGGCAAGATTGCTTTTCTCCTGTACAACTATATGTTGCATTCTCAAGAGTGTGCTTGCACAGCTTGGTCATATTACAACCGGAGCGCTGAACTGACAACGTGATATACAAACAGAACAATCGTAAAAACAGGATTAAATAAAAAAACTGCTTCCGTTGGCAAAGCAACGAAAAAGGAAGACCTTATATGACGTTCGTTTATAAAACAGCGGAGAGGCTGTGTGAAGTCAGCTTCACAAAAAAACAGATCCTTCACAAATTGTTATTGGTAGATTTTCACTCAATTTAAAAAGGTTTTCTTCTTAATAAAAATTTAAAAGCAGTACTTCGCTGCTGCAAAGCACGGGGATGTATATATATAGATAGACATATATATGTAGATAGATAGATAGATAGATAGATAGATAGATAGATAGATAGATAGATAGATAGATAGATAGATAGATAGATAGATAGATAGATAGATAGATAGATAGATAGATAGATAGATAGATAGATAGATAGATAGATAGATAGATAGATAGATAGATAGATGTGTATGTATGTAGATATGTATATATATGTAGATATATAAATATGTATATGTGTCTGTATGTGTGTATATATATATATATATATATATATATGTGTGTGTGTGTGTCTATGTATGTATCTGTGTATATGTATGTGTATATATATGTTGATATATGTATATATATATATATGTGGATGTGTATATGTATATATATATATGTATATATGTAGATATGTTTATGTATATATATATGTTTACATAACCTCTTTAACACACTACTTCTCCGCTGCGAAGCGCGGGTATTTTGCTAGTATCACAATATAAATCAAATCACTATTTCTGTCAAATTAAAAGTTTCTTTTTACTCCTAAGTGAGATGTGGAAATATGAGGTTAATTTTGGTTTAAATACTTTTTTATTTTCTGTCAGAAGTCAAACATGACACATGTAATGTAGAACATTGTACAACTTTATTTCAAATAAATAAAACAGGTATATATAATAAACTAAAATCGTAATTCTGACAAATCAAAAGCTTCAAGTGTTACAGGAAAACACAAACTAAATGCAAAACTAAATACTTTGTGTTACCTATTTTATTTATTTTGAATTGACCAAAATAAAGTCTCAAAGTACTTAAGTTTTACAGGAGAACACACTAAAGTAAATTCATTGGTCAGTTCCAAATAAATAAAGTAGGTATTATTACAAAATAAACCCAGCCACAGGGGACACACAAACCAGTGTGTTTCTTTGTGCCTGACCCAAGCCCAGAAAAACAGGGAGGGTTACATCAGGAAGGGCATCCGGTGTAAAATTTTGCCAGATCAATATGCGGACAACAATACAAATTTCCATATTGGATCGGTCAAGGCCCGGGTTAACAACGGCAGCCACCAGTACTGTTAGCCAACAGGATACTACCGGAAATTGAGCTACTGTTGGCCGAAGAAGAGGTGGGAGACATGTCCGGAGGAAGAAGAGAGAAGGTAGATAAAGAGTGGAAATGAGGGTAGGAATTTTGAATTTTGGCAGTATGACTGGTAATGGGAGAGAGTTAGCCGATATGATGAAGAGAAAGAAGGTTGATATATTGTGGGTGCAAGAGACTAAATGAAAGGAGAGTAAGGCCAGGTGGATCGGAAGTGGATTTAAATTGTTCTATCATGGTGTGGATGGGAGGAGAAATGGGGTAGGCGTTATTCTGAAGGAATAGTATGTCAAGCGGGTTTTGGTGGTTAAAAGACTATTAGATAAAATAATGATTATAAGGCTGGAAATTGAAATTGTATTGATGAATGTTGTTAGTGCATATGCCCCACAAGTTGAGTGTATGATGAATGAGAAGTGATGGATAGTGTACCCAAGGGACGAAAGCGTTGATTGGAGCTGATTTCAATAGGCATGTTAGTGAAGAGAACAGAGGAGACGAGGAAGTGATGGGTAGGTATGGTGTCAAGGAGAGGAATGAAGAAGGTCAGATGATAGTGGATTTTGTGAAAAGGATGGACATGGCTGTGGTGAATACGTATTTTAAGAAGAGGGAGGAACATGGGGAGACGTACAAGAGTGGAGGAAGATGCACATAGGTACATTATATCCTATGCAGATGAGTCAATCTGAAGGAGACTGAAGACTTCAAAGTGCTGGAAGGGGAAAGTGTAGTTAGGCAGCATAGGATGATGGTCTGTAGGATGAAGTTGGAGATCAACAAGAGGATGACAGTGAAGGCAGAGCCAAGAATCAAATAGTGGAAGTTGAAAAAGGAAGACTGCAAGGTTAAGTTTAGGGGGGAGGTAAGACAGGCACTGGGTGGCAGTGAAGAGTTACCAGACAGCTGGGCTCCTACAGCAGAAGTAGTAAGGGTGACAGCAAGAAGGGTGTTTGGTGTGTGACATCTGGACAGAGGAAAGAGGAAAAGGAAACATGGAGGTGGAATGGGGAAGTACAGGAGAGTATACAGAGGAAGAGGATGGCAAAGAAGAAGTGGGATAGTCAGAGAGATACAGAAAGTAGACAAGAGTACAAGGTGATAAGGCGTAAGGTGAAGAGAGAGGTGGCGAAGGCCAAAGAAAAGGCGTATGATGAGTTGTATGAGAGGCTGGACACTAAGGAGGGAGAAAAAGGACCTATACTGATTGGCTAGACTGAGGGACCGAGCTGGGAATGATGTGCAGCAGGTTAGGGTGATAAAGGATAAAGATGGAAACATACTCACAAGCAAGGAGGGTGTGTTGAGCAGATGAAAAGAGTACTTTGAGAGACTGATGAAAGAGAGAAGGTTGGATGATGTGGAGATAGTGAATCAGGAAGTGCAACGGATTAGCAAGGAGGAAGTAAGGACAGCTATGAAAAGGACGAAGAATGGAAAGGCAATTGGTCTAGATGACATACCTATGGAAGCATGGTGGTGTTTAGGAGAGAAGGGAGTGAAGTTTTTAACTAGATTCTTTAACGGAATCTTGGAAAGTGAGAGGACACCTGAGGAGTGAAGAAGTAGTATACTGGTACCGATTTTTAAGAATAAGGGGGATGTGCAGAGCTGTAGTAACTGCAGGGGGATAAAATTAAAGAGCCACAGCATGAAGTTATGGGAAAGAGTAGTGGAAGCTAGGTTAAGAAGGGAAGTGATGATTAGTGAGCAACAGTACGGATTCATGCCAAGAAAGAGCATCACAGATTTGATGTTTGCTCTGAAGAGTGTTTATTTAGAAGTATAGAGAAGGCGTTGCATTGCGTCTTTGTGGAACTGGAGAAAGCATATGACAGGGTGCCATGACAGGAGTTGTGGTATTGTATGAGGAAGTCGGGAGTGGCACAGAAGTATGTAAGAGTTGTAAAGGATATATGCGAGGGAAGTGTGACAGTGGCGAGGTCTGCGGTAGGAATGACGGATGCATTCAATGTGGAGGTGGCATTACATCAGGGATCGGCTCTGAGCACTTTCTTATTTGCAGTGGTGATGGACAGGTTGACAGACGAGTCTCCGTGGACTATGATGTTTGCTGAGGACATTGTGATCTGTAGCGAGAGTAGGGAGCAGGTTGAGGAGACCCTGGAGAGGTGGAGATATGCCTTAGAGAGGAAAGGAATTAAGGTCAGTGGGAACAAGACAGAATACAGTGGAACCTCAGGTCACAACCGTAATTTGTTTCAAAATTGTGGTCGTGTCCCGAACTAATTTCCCCCATAGGATTGTAAAATAAATACAATTAATCCGTTCCAGGCCGTCCAAACTGTATGTATATTTTTTAAAGATTTTTAAGCACAAAAATAGTTAATTATACCATAGAATGCACAGTGTAATAGTAAACTAAATGTAAAAACATTGAATAACACTGAGAAAACCTTGAACAGAGAAAACTAACGTTGCAAGAGTTCACAATACAGCCTTATGAACTGCTCGCTGTAAACACTTTTTTTTTTTTTTTTTTTTTTTTAAATGAGTTTTAAGCACAGAGAAAAAAAATGAAAATTTGAAAAATCCTTAATTTATACAAAAAACTAACCATAAACAACCAAGAAAACTAACCTTGCATGAGTCGAGTTCTGGCATGAAGGAAGTGAGGAGGAAGCTGGGTGGAGAGGAGGTTACAGTTTTGAGGGAGAGTCCCTCTGTGCAATGGAGGGATGTTCTCCTTCAGGTGTTTTCTCTCTTGTGATTTCTTGGGTTTCTGGTGTTTTTATCTGTTTAGCTGGTGGATCAAACTTCGCGAAATAGAGGTCTAATGTGACTTGCCCTTTCCTACACATTAAAATTTTTCGGAAATGTGAGACGACATGGTCATCCATCATGTTTATCACTCTATTCGCAACCGCTTTGTCAGGGTGGTTCTTCTCGAAAAAATCCTGGCACTCGTTCCATTTTTCCATGACGGCTTTTATTGCATCACTTTTTATAACCGCCCTTTCCTCTACTTCTCCTGAGGGCTGCTCCTCGGTGAGCAACTTATGCTGCTCCTGCTGGAGTTCAGCAAGTTCCTCCATCGTCAGCTCCTCCTTGTGATCCAGGACCAGCTCCTCGATGTCCTCATTGTCCACTTCAAGACCCATGATCTTGCCCATGGACACAATGTCATCCACAACAGGAGGCTCAAATCTTTCTAAATCCTATTCAGGAACGCATTCAGGCCAAAGTTTCTTCCAGGCCGAGTTCAAGTTCCAGTATGTGACGTCTTCCCAGGCTTTATCAATGAGGTTGATGCAATGAACGATAATAAAACGTTATCCCCTGCAAGTTGCTTCTCGTTCAACCACACTAGCAACAGTTTTTCCACCTCTTCCAGCACTTGAGGCCTCTGCTTGGTTGACACTGTAACTCCTTTTGCAACATCAGCTGCTTTAATGGCCTCTTTCTGCTTTAGAATAGTTGAAATCGTTGATTTTGACTTCTTGTACTCGGCGGCAATATCAGTAACACGAACACCACGCTCATACTTTTCAAAAATTTCTTTCTTTAATTCGATTTCAGTTTTCTTCAAACTTTCTTCTCACCAACACTAACACTCTTCACTTGCTTAGAGGCCATGGTTAATTGCAAAATTGATTCAAAAACACACGAAATAGAGCACAAAAAGATCACAGCGAATGCACGCACGTCTGACTGAGAACAATGTACAGGGAGAGACTGAACACGTGCGAAAATCATCGGCGCGTACGAATTGGAAGGGAAACTGGCTTGTTCGTCACCCGAGTGTGTGGTCGTGAACAGATGCAAAAGTTTGGCAAACTTTTTGGTCATAACCCGATTTGTACGTGTTCCGAGACGTTCATGACCCGAAGTTCCACTGTACATGTGTGTGAATGAGAGGCAGATCAGTAGAATGGTGAGGATGCAAAGAGTAGAGTTGGCAAAGGTGGATGAGTTAAATACTTGGGATCAACAGTACAGAGTAATGGGGATTGTGGAAGAGATGAAAAAGAGAGTGCAGGTAGGGTGGAAAAGAGTGTCAGGAGTAATTTGTGACAGATGGGTTTCAGCAAGAGTGAAAGGGAAGGTCTACATGACTATAGTGAAACCAGCTATGTTATATAGGTTGGAGACGGTGGCAGGAGACAGAGGTGGAGGTGGCAGAGTTAAAGATGCTAAGATTTGCATTGGGTGTGACAAGGATGGACAGAATTAGAAATGAGTACATTAGAGGTTCAGCCCAGGTTGGATGGTTAGAAGACAAAGTCAGAGAGGCAAGATTGTGTTGGTTTGGATATGTGCAGAGGAGAGATGCTGGGTATATTGTGAAAACGATGTTAAGAATGGAGCTGCCAGTGGAAAAGAGGAAGACCTAAGAGAAGATTTATGGATGTGGTGAGAAAGGACATGCAGGTGATGGGTGTAACAGAGCAAGATGAAGAGGACACGAAGATATGGAAAAAGATGATCCACTGTGGCAATCCCTAACAGGAGCAGCCGAAAGAAAAAGAAGGTATTATTACAAAATAAAATCTAAAAAACAACTAACTCTATACTGTATCCTTTCCTTCGTATAGATTCAAACAGTTTTAAATGGTTGGGAAATAAACCCACAAATGAATAGATTAAAAACATTCTGTACATATCCTCAGTGCAAATTTAAGCAGCTTTCAAAAGTAAACAGTTTTAAATGGTTGGGAAACAAACCCACAAATGAACAGATTAAAAACATTCTGTATATATCCTTGGTACAAATGTAAGCAGCTTTCAAATGTAAATGAAGGAGAACATAAACAAAATGGACATATTCACTCAGTTCTGGTCAGCTTAGGCTCCAAGGTTTTTTAAAAAAAAAAAAGGCACAAGAGTGCCATTAGTGCAGCACTTGCTCGGGTCTAGGACTTCTAAGTCTTACATTGTGCGTGCTCTAAAGGATGGCAAAAAGATTTGTGGTATTACTTGTCTTTGTGGGAACATGCAATCAACACAATTTGCAGTACATGCTACTCTGCGTCTTGTCAGACTTTAAATAGCCAAAATATTTCCACCCCACCGAGCCTTGGGCTGTGTCCATTGGGGTGTCTTCTTCGGTAACGCTGATTTTTTTGGGTTTTTGTTAACATTTTCTGTCATTATTTTCTCTTTTATCTTGCTCCCACTCCTGACCTACTGATATACACGGCTGCTGCAACCCAAAATTAGCATGCGTGGTGCTGCCAGCTCCATGCTGTGTGCGGCAACTTAACCTGACATGGTTATAACTCTAGTCCAGCCACATGATTGGTTTGGTGTGGTGCTGTTCTCATTGTCATTGGCTTTTCATATTGCGAGTCAAAACATGGATGGAATTAATTCATTTGACTTTCTATTGACCATGTCTTGTGTTTCTATTGAGGAAAAATTATTTTACGCTAATTATCTTTAGCATTTTATCCCCCATTATCACCCAGTCCTAGGTCAAGTGAACAACAGAGACAAAGATGTAACACACAAAATGTACTGAAAGATGACTAAGAAGTCAGCAGATGTCCTGTAAACAACCAGAATGGATAGTTGCTCCATACACAGAAATTGCAAGGGTGGTGGATCAACCCAAAGGGTATATGAAGAATAAGAATATAATAAAATAGATTTTTATTTTACATTGATGATTTCAGTGTAAACCAATGCATCAACCAGAGTAAATGTATGCACTGACTAACACTGTTATTTAAATTCAGTTGCTTATAAAACAGACCTACACCCTTAATATTTTGACCATTCTCATCATGCTGTAACAAACTGCTGTAAAGAATGCTCCCTGTTCAAGCATTTGCTGAAGTATAATAAAGGACAAAATCAACTGCTTTCCTCCTGCCTAGTTTATGACTCAAAGAGGTTTTATCAGACTTGTTCTACTAGAGGACAAGTTTCTTTCTTTAAGATGTTGATTTCTACCACATATCATACTCCTCAGGAATTCCCAGAAACTGCAAAGTATGCCCAGACATATAATCTCTCCACTGTGTCTTAAGTCTCATTTTAACAAGCCAGGCTTGGTATCCCTTGTGTGAGGAACCCAGGGAACTTCTTAAATGCATGCCCAAAAAAACTAATTTGGCTCCTCTAAATTTGGAGAATTAGTAATTTTACTCCAAGCTCCTCAAATTTTCTGCACTGCTCAATCCTGTCTACTCATGCCAATCATGCCTAAGAGCTTCATTTTCGCTGTTTGTACTTATTTTTCCACCACTAAGTAAAAATCCTAAACACCTCATCAGAATTAAATTGAAGCAAGAAATAAGTTTTATACTCTTTACAATAAGGATTGTTTACAAAGACAAAGTAATTATTCAAGTTTCATTTTTAGTTTTCTTAAAACCAGTATGATGAGAGAAATACTTATCAATCATATTAAAAATGTCATACTGTATGAACACCAATAAAACATCATCTGTATATTATAGTATTTTAAAAAATGAGCTCCATACATTCTTATACACCTGCCTTATTTTTACATGTTGAGCTAGCTTCATTTTTAGAAGTAGGAGGGTTTGTTGAGTTTGTTTTAAAGAAATATATAAAACTCTGCCTTTACACATTTCAAGTTTTCTTGTTTACCACAATAAAAACAAAAATGTAAAACCATACCAAAAAATGTTTAAAAAAATGCAAAAACATGCATTAGATTTCCAAATGGAATACTTAAATACATTAATCTATTTTCAAACACACATTTTCCTTCTCTAGGTTGTGAGGAAAAAGAGGCTGCAAGTCATGCAAGTCCATCACTAAGAGGACATACTTTGATCACAATGATCACCACATTATCACACTTTTGAGTCAAATTAAAAAAAGTAACATACTAAAACAAATTATCAAACTGGTTACAGCTTTTACTACATAACATAAGTAGAATTTTTTACACATAATAAGGTTTTTACAAAATAGTATTAAGTTCTTACTTTGTGGAGTTTCAAAAGTAATTTTGTGGATTTTCTTTTCACCCAACTATAAATGTATTTATTAATTTCTGGACTAGTTAAGATCCTGCCCCAGCTGTTTACGTAGTTGCATTCTCTTGAGGTTTGTGTGGCACTTTCTAGCCACCTTCAAAAGATCTGAAGGTCTGATTAATTAATGCTTTATGAGTGAATGCACTAGAGTGTCATATGATAACTCACACTCTAAGGTGGGCTGGTTTCTGCCTTTCACCTGGTGCTAGCTGCCCTCAAGCCGGAAATGAATTAAGCAATTTCAGAAAATTAATGTATCTGTTTTCAATGAAATAAACATTAGTTTTTTTCTCAATAACCTTGCACAACACCAGTTTTTCCATATAATTTAAGAAACTGTGCAAAGTAAGCAGTACATTTCGCATTTCATTACTTAAAGCTGTTGTTAAATGCTATGGTACTATTGTGTTTCCCTATTTGGGTTCTGTAAGCACACAGATCATGCTTCTCACAATACATGGTATATAAAAATTAAAAGGTAATACTACAAACTATTTATGCTTGAATTACTAAGTTACCAGGATCATAACATTATTATATCTGGAGTTGCATGTGTATATCGTTTATTTTGTGTTTTTGTGTCAAAATAACTAAATAATTCCAACTAGCACAACAGATTTGTACATGAAGCTAAACTAATGCTGACTACCTCTCCCAACAAAAGGAGGAAACCACAGCCCACTTCATTTCCTTCTGATATACAAAACAGATCTGGACTTACTGAAAAATTCCATAGTTTTCTAATAATATTACAACTCAAGCTTTTGTTAAAACAAAAACTAAACAATTTCAGATTACAATGTTTACACAAAAGAAGTGTTTAATTCTATATTAAGCAATACTTTTTTCTATCCACATTAATATTTATAATCTAAACATTTCTACAGATGCATATTTCCATATTAAGTGATATATAAAATATTTAGATCTATATTTAAAAAATAGATATAAATGTTGGAAATATGAATTTGAGAGGATGAAAGTACTCAGAGCTGACTAATTGCAGCTGTCTTAGAAATTGGAAAAATAAGACAGTCATGTACACAATAAAAAAGCTGAAAGAAAAACACAATCAAATAGTTTCTTTTGAATACCCAACAGTATTTTCTTTACTCAGCCTGTAAATATTTTTAGTGTTCATTTTGAAGTGTACACTTTATTACACTGCAAGCACAATCCAATTATATTTTGTAATAGCTGAATGAAGGCAGGCGGCACAGTGGCGCAGTGGGTAGCGCTGCTGCCTCGCAGTAAGGAGACCCGGGTTCGCTTCTTGGGTCCTCCCTGCGTGGAGTTTGAATGTTCTCCCCGTGTCTGTGTGGGTTTCCTCCAGGTACTCCGGTTTCCTCCCGCAGTCCAAAGACATGCAGGTTAGGTGCATTGGCAATCCTAAATTGTCCCTAGTGTGTGCGCGCGCCCTGCGGTGGGCTGGCACCTTGCCCAGGGTTTGTTTCCCACCTTGCGCCCTGTGTTGACTGGGATTGGCTCCAGCAGACCCCCATGACCCTGTAGGTAGGATATAGCGGGTTGGATAATGGATGGATGGATGAATGAATGAACGCAAAACACCATAAAATATAATATTTCACAATACATGCAGACTGTACTGGTAAAGGCAGTGGAATAGAGAGACCATAAGTTAGGCTTTAAAGTTACACATTCTAGACATGTATAGAACTGGAATTTAAGCAGCTCATTGTGCAAACACAAAGGTTGAGCTCCATTTGCAGGCAAAAAGGCAAGACCAGGGCAATAGGGCAATTGAAAGGGAGGTCTGAATCAACATTTAAAGACAATAAAAGTATGTGAGGGATGGCCTCTCATTTGTGTGATAGTGGTAAGCCACTGGTTTTCATCAAACTTGTTGGAAACGTGACGTTGCTAAAAAATAAGTATTATATATATATATATAACGAGACTTTTAAGCAACCCTGCACTGAAATCTCATATCAGCCACCTGTATTCAATCTCATTTTTTCAGTTACTTCTTATATTGAGCTCATGTCCATAAACAACAGTCAGTTTGTAGAATGACTGATACACTGAACTTAGCTCTTATCTCGGATATTCCAGCTCAAGAGATTACGGTCTGTTGTGGCCAAAATCAACCTAAAGAAGCAGGTATGCAATCCTTAGCTTCTCTAATTGCATACTCTCCAAACCTAAGCAATATTTTTATATCCTCTCTATGAAATTCGAAAACAGGAAAACAGAAAGGACTCAGCCTTGGTAGAGTCTCATACCAACAGTAAACAAGTTCAGTCTAATGACATGTATGAAAACACAACTCTTACTCTACAAATAAAGGGAGTAACAATGAGGTTCATTGTCATTAATTACGTTCAAAGCTATATGACCCCTCAGATATCTGTACAAGAAACAAAAGAGGTGGCCTACTTGTTCACAGCCAGAATCTGCATTGTTCCTTGAGGATGCAAATTTTAACTATAAGATGGATTCTCTGTTCCAGTATTCCAGCATAGGCTTGCCTAGGAAGGCTAATCAGTGTAACCACCTAATAAAAAACACACACTAAAATGAGGGTGCCATGCAGTGTACTACCCTCCAGACACCATCCCAACATCCCACAAAAGATTAAAGAACACCGATATCTCAACACCCCCACAAAATAAAGTACATTCAGTATTCTGGCCAGATTTGTTCACTACTACAGAAAAGCTACCATAATGCTTTAGATAATAAAATATATTTAACAAGGCAAAAGCTTGTTTAAATTTTTCTCATTTTGTAATTGTAGAAACAGTGCAGCTTGTTAGGTTCAACCTATCTACAGCAAGTATTAAAATTTCCCATTCACTTAACATCAAATTATGGGATGGCAACTTAAGAAAACAGGGTGCTGTGAAATCCTTTATTCAGTGCCTTGTTGTTGCTCATTCTGGAACCATTATTTGCACTGTAGAATATACAGTATGCACTGTAAAATAAGGAGAGGATTACATAAAATGCAACAAAGACAATGCATGACAGCTAAGCATGAGCAATTGCCAGTGTAGACTCTGGAGAAACAGTATATGTGAATAGTATTGCCATTTGAATGTTTATATACAACTGAACAAAAGATGGCATGGCAAATTTTATATTGCCTTTTTAAAATGTAAAATTGTTTTATTGGGATAATATAGCCTTTTCTGCAGTTTGCTCTTATATACACATTCAAGAATGATACTTTTCTGAGTTATGTTTTTTCCAGACATTTATCAAGTAACAGTGAGACACTATTTTCAATTTTCCAACAAATGCTTCGTTACACTCCCAAACTGGAGGCACATTGGTAAGGCAAACTCTGCATAATGCCCACAATTGATTAATACACAAATCTTGCCATACTAATAATCTTTGTTTTTTTAAACTGGATCTTCAACTTTAGAGTCTTTCGGTTGTTCCCATTTATTTTGGCTACTATTGCCAATTGATGTGATTTAGTCCATTTTAGTATGAAATACATGCATAACAACACAGAGTGGTGCTGTGTATCAAAATAAAAGCAAAATTTTTATCCTTTCTAATTGCAAAACTGAAAATATTGGCAGTGTTTTTTTTTTTGTTTTGACATACACATTATTACTACTGATTTCTGCTCTTACCCATGTTGTTTGAGGTTTACATGCCTCATTTCAATTAAAGTGAGACCATGGGCATACTACTTGTGTTAATAAAAAAAAAAGCATAAAAGTTATGCTATTTATCAAAAAAGGAACTGCATATCTTAAAAAGTGTGTTTTAAATAATGTGATTATTCATAATTTAATGTGTTAAATAAAGAATGATGTGTAAACTCTGTGGTTGGGTACAGGATTTGAACCCATTTTCCTGTAGCTGTTAGACAGATGCACTACCCACTGTACACCCAATCTGATAAATCTCACATATACTATCCAGAGTTTGAAACACACACCCAGTCTTTGTATGTCTGGAATTTTAACAATCTCCCCATGTCTGCATATTTTTTTTCCTGGGTAACCCTGGCTTTCCTCTCACATCTCCATGGATGTGTTCGTTAGGTGAACTGGTCATTCAAACTTGGCTCATGTGAATGTAAATTTTGGTATGTGCATGTGTGAGGCCTGTCATGTACTTGAACCTTGTCCAGAGCTGTTTCCTACTTTGAATACAGTGCTGACAAGTTAGGTTTTCTCCTCCTGCAACCCAAAAATGGATTTAGTGGGTTAAAGAATGTTATGTTCATTGAAAAGTACTTCCAGCTGGACTCTGTTCTGCTCACACAAAGCCTACATTAAAAGTACTGAAAAATACTTTGATTTGAATCAAGCTGGGCAGACTTAGCATTTCAAGCAGGCATTACTTACTTGCACATAGTCTGAATATTAACTGATGCCTTCATCATTTTAGGCAATTATTTACATACAGTAGTACTGTATTTGTAATACATAATGCTCACCAAACTAAAATAAAGTGATATTAGCATTACTGTCTTACAGTATCCTGGAGGTTTACACAGCTCAACAAAAATTAGTTTATGATACTACTAAGATTGTAATAAACAACAGTCCAGACATGAGTATGTTGGACCCAAACTCTGTCTGGTAGCCAGCCAGTGTTGCAGTATGGAAAGAGGACTATGAAAAGGCTAAATTGTCTTAGTGTTCAAAGTCAGTTGTATAAAGAGGGACAATAAGTCAACAGTTTCCAGGTGAAAGAAACATTGTTTGCTATAAAAAGCAGAGCAGGCAGCATCTTGCCATTGTGACACATGTTTTAACAACTAGGGTCTTAGGATTCTTGATATCATGTGGTGTACTTGTAGCTTCTCCCACCTACCTGTACATTACAGATAGCTTTACATGGTAGAAATATTCATTCTGAGTTGCTGGGAAAGATTTGTGATTTGGAAACACTGGTCCATCCAACCATCCATAATCCAACCCGCTATATCCTAACTACAGGGTCACGGGGGTCTGCTGGAGCCAATCCCAGCCAACACAGGATGCAAGGCAGGAAATAAACCCCGGGCAGGGCGCCAGCCCACCGCAGGGCACACACACACACACCAAGCACGCACTAGGGACAATTTAGAATCGCCAATGCACCTAACCTGCATGTCTTTGGACTGTGGGAGGAAACCAGAGTACCCAGAGGAAACCCACGCAGACACGGGGAGAACATGCAAACTCCACGCAGGGAGGACCTGGGAAGTGAACCTGGGTCTCCTAACTGCGAGGCAGCAGTGCTACCCACTGTGCCACTGTGCCACCAGAAGCACTGGTCATGCTGTTAAAATCATTTTCATCAACTACATGAATCTATATAAACATAAAACATTTCCAGCATTCAATCGTATACATATTCTCTCTCTGAATGATTAGCAGGCACTAGTTTGCAAATTTCGCGCTCCGTTTTGCCCTAATTTCACTTTATTGAAGACATTTTTCTATATCTGTCTGAGAGAAAAACGTTCCAGAAAAATTGATCATTTGTAATTATCTATACAATAATAATGATGGTACTGAGGTATTACTTAGTTATTCTAGTTTTAAGTATTGTTTATATTTGACATAAGCATCATGGTAGTCTTGTAATTAGCACTGCAGCCTGCTGGTCCAGAGCCCCGAGTTCCTGGCCCCGCCTGTCCTTATGCCTTTTGCAAGTTTTCCCTTTGTTTCGGTTTTTTGGTTTTAAGTACACTAAATTGGATTGAGAAAGTGCTTCCTTCAGTAAAATCACAGGACCAAACCGGATATATTAAACGCAGACACTTAGCTTCCAATCTTCGACACCTGTTTAATGTAATATATTCACCCATAAAGTCTAACACACCCAAGTTCCTATTGTATCTGGATGCAGAAAAAGCTTTCGATATGGTTCAATGGGACTACCTATTCACTCACTACATTGCACAAATTTGGGTTTGGCCCGAACATATGCGCATAGATCCAACTACTGTATACCAGTCCTGAAGATTCAGTTTGTATTAACAACATTATTTCTGACTACTTCAAACTAGAACATGGTACTAGACAAGTTACCACTGTCACCACTGTTATTTGCAATCGTCACTGAGCCATTGGCTGTTTACTTTCAAAATGCTTCTGAGATAAAGGGGATTATTAGAGAAGGACTTGGAGAAAATATATCTATATGCAGATGATATGGTACTAATCAGATCCACAAAATACTGTGCCTGCAATCCTAATAGCAATAGCAGAATTTCGAAAGATTATCTGGACTCAAAATAAATTTGAATAAAAGTGTGCTTTTCCCAGTGAACTAGATCTCTAGGACACTACATTAGACTGCACACCTTCCCTTTTATCATCACTGATCAGTTTAAATACCTAGGGGTAAACATCACAAGTAAACATAAAAGCTCTTTTTCAACAAAATTTTGCTGTCTACATGGAAAAACTTAAACAAGACACTCATAGATGGTCTACTCTCCAACTCACATTAGCAGGGAGAATTAATACCATTAAGGTAAACATTCTTACTAAGATTTTTTTTCTATTTAAAAGCATTCCCATATACATCAACAAATCATTTTTTAAGAAATTAGATTCAATCATAACCTCATTTATTTGGAATTCAAAACCTCCATGCATCCAAAGGGTGACCCTACAACCAACTAAAGCAGATGGGTGGCATGGCTCTACCTAACTTTCAATTTTATTATTGGACAACAAATATACAAGCTATAAAAACCTGGACATTGACAGAAATAGATGAACATACACACACGCTTGGTCTGCAATAGAAATAAAATTCTGCAGTACGTCTTTATATTCCTGGCTTTGCGCCCCAGTAAATACAAGTTATTGTCAATATACTAATAACCCAATTGTTCTTCATTCACTCAGAATATGGAACCAAAGTAGGAACTCTTCAAGTTAGAGAAACTTTTACCTGTGGCACGTCTACATGATAACCAACATTTCCACCCTCTCAAACGTATACAGTTTTTAATATTTGGAAAACATACAGGATTAAATCATTTAGAGATTTGTACACAGATAATGTATTTGCATCCTATGAACAATTACACTCCAAATTTAACTTCCCATCAACACTATTTTTCCACTATCTCCAAATCAGAAATTTTATTAAACAAAATCTGCCCAATTTTCATCAGCTCCCACCTATTTCTATTCCAGAATAAATATTGATCACTCTTGAGGCCTCAGACAACATCTCTGTAATATAACATTTTTTTTATAAAGTCCCTTCCTTTCAAAGATCCCAGAATACAGTGGCAAAAGGATCTCTTGCTCACCATTTCAGAAAAGAAGTGTAAGACAGCCATGCACAGAATTCATTCTAGCTCCATATGTGCAAAGCATACAATTAAAAAATTAAAATCTATTAAATGTAATGAATTATTATTATTATTATCATCATCAAGCACATCTATCTTGTTTAAAATTGTCCAAAATGTTTCCAGGGCAAGATCCATCCTGTGAACTTTGCAATCAAGCTTAAGCCTCACTGTGCCACAAGTTTTGGGCATGAATCCTATGCCACCTATTTTAAGTCAGTGGGTAACTGATGTTACATACTATTTGAAATTAGAAAAAATCAAATTCTCACTTAGAGGATCTGTTCAAAACTTTTTTAAAACCTGGCAGGGTCTAATCCATAACATTTTAGAATAGGGGACAAACAAAGTTGGATCTTTAAGAAAATCTATCACATGTAATCGTCCACCTATACATGTATAAATAGAACAGAAGACCACGGCACAAAACAGACTATTTTAGGAATTTTTTACATGTAATCTGAAATGGTAAATAATTACTATACATTCTCTAGTTCAAAGTGGTTCTAAACTTCATAACTACTAACGAATTTGGCAATTTGTAAAAGAGTAAACCTATTTTCAGAATTATTTGAATGTTACCGTATACAGTATTACTCAAATGCAGCACTCTATAAAGCGCAGATTTATTGATAAACACGGCGTATACGTCCGTCATTGTTACAGCCGTGATATCAACAACTTTAAAAACTTCTGTTGTGTATAAATATGTAAAAATATCTTCTTAAAGACCTCATTAAACTTTCATATCGATGTGAAAAGTTTACCTTGGGAGAGCCACGAGAACCATTAAGTCTGTAATGATTCATTCGACTCAAGCACAGTGAGGTTTTGAGTTACAGAAGGAATGCTAGTGTAACACAATCTGCTGAAAGGCACTGCTGCCTATCTGACCCACAAAAAACGGAGTGTAGTCATTGATAGAAGCGGTTCGGTCAATCTATAATCGACACTCATTTTTATTCACATAGTTCACTCGCATCTGCGGTGCTGGATTATGATTTTAACTCCAGTGGGAATTAACGTATATAACGAAGCGTCATCGATTAGCAGTTAATGCTTGGCTAAAGCCCTATATCCCTTCCTTGTCGCACAAAACGCACCTACTATGCGATCCATTAGGGAAACCCCAAGCACAGTATTATCACCCGATATAACCATACTGGGCTCAGACTATTCTCTGTTCCTAGGCCCAGCACAGCCCAGCCCAGCTCCTCGCCACATAATCGCACACACTGGCTTCAGATGACTTCCTATCCGTCAGCAGGCCGGGACTCAGGCAGCTGAGATCACAAAAACTCCCATGCGTAAGAATGAATCGTGGCCTCATTCTTAGAAACAAAATGTATGGCTATTCTAGTGAAGCGCAATCAGTCACACACAAGCAGCCGGCATACCAGCCCCGTTGCACCTACCTAAAACCGGGGCGCAAAAGTCTGCTGAGGAGATGATTCGAAACCTTCCCGATCTGATGTTGTTCCCTGCCGTTCGGATCAACTGCTTCCTTGATCGGGACTCCAGTGCTCCTCCCATCTATTCGTGTGGTCTAACAATGACCAGCGAAACACGGCGGAAAAAAAATATTACCTGGATACCCTTAAAGTATAGATTAATAAAAGAGACCGAATCACGCTTAAACAAGTTTATTGCAGTATTTTACAATACAGACGTCACCCGAAGCCAATTTAATAATGGCGACATTTTAATTGTCATTATTTGACAATGCAATAATATGACTGACAAAAATTGAAGTCAAATTTAAAGCACCAATCTGTTCCCGCTTTAAAGTTAAGTTAGCGTTCAAAATCGTTAAAAATGCCGATTGCAAAAAAAACAATCACATTTTGCAAAGCCTACCTCCGTTTTTTTAGTCAGCGAAATACCGCAGGACACAGACACAAGTGTGGTTCGATAGTATTCGTCAGTTTTTTGGGGGTTTTTTTGTAATCTTTAGAAGGTGCAGTCATGTTTTCATTTGCAGCGATTACTGAATTATTAACTGTACTTTGCAAGTAATTTTAGTTTACTTTTAACGGTAATATTAATATGTGAATAAATACACCTTTGCAATCTCGGAACAAATGTGCTATTTTGCATAATTATTTCGATTGATCAGTGAGACAGCCTTCTGCCCAATGCTATGAGGATAGGTCGTGGTACCTGGGCACTGAGGCCAAGGTAAGACGGTTTGAAGAAGGATAAAGAATTGATTTAATGAATCCAAAACAACTTTATAGAAGCATCATTCACAGCTATTTATGCATCCAATGTCAAGGGGCAGTTGGAGCCTAGCTCAGCAAGCAGCAGGTTCAAGGCAGACATAATCTTTTGACAGGACGCATGTCCATCACAGGGTGAACACATATATACAGTAGGGTCAATTTGGCATCCCCATTCCACCTAACCTTCATGCCTTTGGACTGTGGAAGGAAATCCACACAGACGTGGGAAGAGCATGCAAGCTCAACACAGGGAGCACCAGGTATGCAAAGCCCAGTCTCCTTATTGCAAGGCAATATGTGTATTTATAGTTTACTAAAATGTTGCTGACTTTGAAATGCTTTTAAAAAAAACTACAAGCAACAGTATTGAATGTTTCACACTCATAAAAACACTAGGTCTTCTGTGTAATAATGTCTTCCTTTTCTCATTTACTGTATGTACTTAAGCTGTACTTGATTTGCATAAGACATTTGATGCTTAAGATTTAAAATCTGTCACATATACTTTTAGACTTATCCTAGTGTCAACAATGCATTTTTCATATTGAATGCATTTTTTGTTTTGCTGCATTTTTGTGTAGCAGTAGTATGTACTACTGTAGTATTGTCTTCTCTAAAGTACCCTGAGAAGATAAATAATTGAGATTGATTAATTGACGGATAGATTCCAGAAATAATCAGTATAATATTGCTTACACATCTAACATAAAATTGTAACTTGATATTTGAATACAGTGTGATAGCTGTGTGATGATTTGTGGTATACATCAAATGATATGATGATAATATCCCTACACTAACAAATTGTAGATGAATAAGATTTTTTTCATGTAAAAATATACTCATTTAAAGCAGAATGGTATGTGATGCATGTTTTAGTTACTGTTTTAATGTGCCTGATTTGACTCCTTACATTACTTGCTGCAGCATCATCTCTATTTTAAATGCTGTGGCCTATTTTTAAAGGCTTTCAATCCAAATGACTTTATCAGTAAATTATGAAGGGTGTCTCCTTATATGATTGTTGATTGGCTAAATTTGCTAAAGAATTTTTTGCAGCAAATGTGCTATGCTCACTGGTGACCTTTTTCGTGGTATATTTTCCTGAATGCTTTGTGAGGCGAGCCTGACATTACTTACATTATGTGTGATGTCATGACCAGATCAGTACTCCAGCCACATTTCCATTCCTCGTGTATTAAAAAAACTGCAGTATTTTCAGTTGAGGGATACATTAGGTGACCGTGATGAGAATAATACGAGTACTTCCACTGGATGTGTAACCCTGTTCCCTATGCACTGGCTGCATAGCACTGCAAGGCTAATTTGCATGTATAATTTGCCATGTGCTGAGCTACTATCTCAAAACAAGCCTTAAAGGAGCCCCCCGCCTCCCCTCACCATGTTAGAATGAGACCTCATTTCGTAATAATAACAAAAGATTTATTGCTGTTTACAAGGTGTTTCTTTCTTCTTAATGGAAGAAAAAAGTGAGAAGCATCTGCACAGTGGTTGTAAATAAAAAGACATTCAAGCTGTGTGGAGCTGCGACTTCAAACAATGGAATGAGCCAGTCCCACACCCACATTTTGTGGCACGTGTATTGTGTCCCCTAATACTAGAACTCTGTCAGCCCAATGATCTATATTGTATTTGCTTACTTGTAGTTTATGGCCATTTGCTGTATATTTTTTTGGTATCATCTGCTTCTTTTGTTCTTTGAGATACAGTTGTACAATGGTTTGCAATGCTGCCTTATAGCTCAGATCACATTTGTGGCAACAATAATCAGTCCGGAATAGCTGGCAGATGCTTCTGTAGCCCCCACAGACCATTAAAAGACCAGTGAACCATTATAGTGGTTTATTTGATGTTGCCACTTGTTGCTATGCACTGGCTACAGCCGAGACTGCCTCTGAATCGGTAGTGTCTAAAATATTAAACATAACAAGTAAATAAAATTGTTTGATTTACATAATAGCTCTTGAACACAGTCCTCCAATGCAATTACAGTATCTTTACCTGTTACTGTAAGTTAACATTTTTGACAAGTAATACTATGTTTGTTGCAAACAGGAAGAACTAGCCTAACTATACAGTATTATAGAACACCATAAGGGAAAAGCTTACTGAATGAATTTGTAAAGTGTCTGAAACTGAGTGCCTGTTTAATTAGTCATACTAAAATAATTGTTTCCATCATATGACATTTTAACTTTTTTATATTTATATTGTTCTTTCATAATAATTTACATATAAGAAGTCCTATTCTATGTACAAGATATTTACCCAAGACCTTTAATCTGTTTAACTATTTTGAAACTTTAAGATAATGTTAAGCCATAAGGGTGTTCAAAAATCATAATATTTATTTTTTCTGTGACTGGTATAATTAAAATGCATTCCTCACCTCCCACCTACCTCTATGCGGGAAAAAATATTGCTCAGTCTCGAGGACTCAGACAGCATTTATGTAATATATAAAACTATTTTACAGTCCCTCCCTTTCAAAGATCCAAGAGAACAGTGGGGAAAGGATCTCTCACTCAACATTTCAGAAAAGGAGTGGAAGGTAGAAATGCACAGAATTCACTCGAGCTCCATATGCGACAAGCATACAATTATTCAACTTAAAATCATCTATCGAGCCCATCTGTCTAGTTTAAAATTGTCCAAAATGTTTCCAAAACAAGATCCAACCTGTGAATGCTGCAATCAAGTTCCAGCCTCACTGCGTCACGTGTTTTGGGCCTGCACTAAATTAACATCATTCTGGACTAAAACCTTTAAATGTCTTTCAGACAGCCTTGGTGTCACAATCCCTCCTAATCCACTAACAGCTGTGTTTAGTGTTCTTCCAGATGGGCTTAAAGTGGAGAAGGACAAACAAACTGTAATTGCCTTTACTACACTATTGGCACGTAGACTTATCTTGGTCAAGAGAAAGAATCCTAACTATCCTATTCTAAGCCAGTGGGTAACTGATGTTATATACTATTTAAAACTGGAAAAAAACCAAATTCGCACTTAGAGGATCTGTACAAAACGTTTTCAAAACCTGGCAGGATCTAATCAATAACATTTTAGAATAAGCATTTAAATTGAGGAAGCAGGTTCTCTCCCCTCTTTTACTCTATTTATCTTTATTCATTTATTAATTTATCTATTTACTTATTTTTACTAGCATAAAGTTTTACTCTGCTGGCCTAGCTCTCTTTCTCACGGGTGGGTGTTGATTTGTTTCAAACCTTTTTTTTTGTTTTGTTTTTTTTGTAAAACTTGAGTTATTTTTATGGAATGTTATTTGATTTTAATAAAAGAATTAAAAAAAAGAAATATGCTCTTGAGTTTGGGTTTAGAAATTTCCAGGGTTCTGATAAGTTGTGATCAGATACAAACTGTCATACACTAGGAGGAACCCCAGGAGCCACTGCACCAGCATAGGGTCTGACAATGGGTCCAAGGATTTCATCCCGATACCTAATGGCAGTCAAAGTGCTGTTGTCTAGCCTGTAGAGGTCTGTGTGTCCCTTATGGATATGTCTCCCCAAACCATCACTGACCCATCACCAAACCAGTCATGCTGAACGATGTTACAGGCAGGATAATGTTCTTCACGGCGTCTCCAGACCCTTTTCACATCTGTCACATGTGCTCAGGGTGAACCTGCTCTCATCTGTAAAAAGCACAGGGTGCCCGTGGTGGACCTGCCAATTCTGGTATTCTATGGCAAATGCCAGTTGAGCTCCACGGTGCTGGGAAGTGAGCACAGGGCCCACTAGTGAACATCGGGCCCTCAGGCCACCCTAATGAAGTCTGTTTCTGATTATTTGATCAGAAACTTTCACATCAGTGGCCTGCTGGAGGACATTTTGTAGGGCTGTGGCAGTGCTCATCCTGTTCCTCTTTGCCCAAAGGAGCACATACCGGTCAGTCCTGCTGATGGGTTAAGGACCTTCTATGGCCCTGCCCAGCTCTCCTAGAGTAACTGCCTGTCTCCTGGAATCTCCTCCACTCCCTTGAGACCCTGCTGGGAGACACAGCAAACGTTCTGGCAATGGCATGTATTGATGTGCCTGCCATCCTGGAGAAGTTGGACTACCTGTACAACCTCTGTAGGGTCCAGGTATCGCCTCATGCTACCAGTAGTAACAGTGACCGTAGCCAAATGTAAAACTGGTGACAAAACCGATGAAGAGGGAATAATGTCAGTGGCCTCCACCTGTTAAACCATTCCTGTTTTGGGGGTCATCTCATTGAGCCCCTCTAGTGCACGAAAGCAGCTGAAACTGATGAAAAACCCCATCAGCTACTTAACTGACCATATTAATAGCCCAGAAGTTTCATTGACTTGATGCTGTACTTGGATTCAAGAGTGGTCCTTTCATTTTTTTGAGCAGTATATAAACATACACACACACTTAGTGTCAAGACCTTAGAATAACAAGGTTCTAGCTGTGAGTCATGGTTTTGAAATACTAAGCTTCAAAAGTTTTGACTCTCCATTTATCAGGTGTATACAATCCTTTTCCTTTAATTTTGTTCCTTTATGTAAAAGCTGTATTTTCAGTTAAAAAATGCAAGTGTTATTGAAACTGACTCCTAAAAAAATAAGTAAGAGCCTTATTGTTCTAGACCATGTAAGTGAACAGCAAAATCTTGAACAAGATGCTCAGTTTCCAAGCTGTTTTATCCTGTGGGATTACTGGCGAGTCCATTGTGCCAATCGTAGACAATGTTGTTACAAGTGAAGGCTCTTGTCAAATCTATCAATTCTACTTGTGTTAATACGTGAGTTGATTGGGCCAAATTAAAACACTCAGTACCGTCACTACCAAAACAGAATTTTATTAATAATTCTGTATAAATTGTACAACCATTTCAAGAAATATTAACAATTAACAATAATGATGGGTCAGTTGAACTGAAAGAAAGAATGCACAAAGATTAATTTAATAAACAGACTGAATGTGGAATGTACTGAAGCTGAAGTATTAAAACTGCAGCATGCCAACTTCTATATATTATATATAAATAAAATAACAATGTAATGTGGATAGACATGTTTGCTTGTAATGTACAAAAAGGAATAAAACTGTACAACATGAATTGGCTAAAATAATCTTTAACAATAACAAAGTGTCCTTTATTATTTACATTAACAGTTAAATCAAATATACATAATTTAGGGCGGAGTGGTGGCTCTGAGGCTAAGGATCTGCGCTGGTATCCAAAAGGTTGCCGGTTCAAATCCCCGCCACTGCCAAAAGAGATCATACTCTGCTGGGCCCTTGAGCAAGGCCCTTAACCTGTAATTGCTCCAGGGGCGCTGTACAATGGCTGACCCTGCGCTCTGACCCCAAGGGGTATGCGAAAACTAACAAATTCCTAATTCAAGAAATTGTATAAGGCGAAATAAAGAACAAAAAAAAAAAAAACATAACTCTATTATGCACAGTCAGTTTCACACTCAGAAAAAGAAAGGCAAAAAACAAATAAAGAAAAAGACATGTTTATTAGAATATAGGTTGAGATAGAATCCCAAGTTTAAATGCCTTAGTGATGCTGTCCTTTTGCTTCCAACTGTTACTATACAAGTATAGAATGTCAAACTCTTCCCTCTCACTTATTAAAAAAAAGACTTACTTTCACCAATACTCAAAGTGTATTAATGCATATTTAAAATTTCACTTTAAACATATACAGGTATTTACATTTATTTATATATATTTAGTTTATATTCTTGTCTAAATTCATTACAAGTAAAATGATATTCTGTTTAACAGAATAATGGTGCTGAAAAGAAAAAGAAAGGACTACCCCCCCACCCCTACACCACATGACACAACACTCAATGTTTACTGGTCCATCAATGAACAGATTTTCTGCCTCTGGTAGAGAAATCCTCTCAACTGTTCCTAGAGCTTTAATAAATGCCAATCATTAAAACAGAAAGGAGAGGATATTATTCATACAGACACTTTCTGTACTCATTATAGATTCACTGTAGCCAAATTAACCTCTGGCATCTGCACATCCAGAATGATGTGAACTCTGTCGATCTTTTCAAAAGTGCCTACAGCTGTTGACAGCACTTCATCCAGGTAGTTGCAGAGGCCATCTGTCAGCTCCTCATCTTCTACTGTATATAGGTCATTACCTGGTGACCTTTAGGATCTTCATAATTTTTAAACCATTTGGATGACACCTTTTGAGATACAACAGCCTGTTGGACAATAAAATACAAGATTTTGGCACTATAAAGTCATCATAGCTCTTTGCTACTAGATAGATTACAATAACGTTTTACTTGTTATCTGAACTAAGTTACCAGCAAGTGAACTTTATTGTCATCTCAACCATATACAAGTACTGTATATAGATGAATAGACGAAATAGACGAAATAGATAGACGAAATTGCGAAGCTCAGGGTCCACAGTGTAACAACATGAAGTGCAATAATAAATTAAAAATAGAATTAAAATTTAAAATTAAAGCACAAACAAGACAAAGAAGTAGTAGCAATATTGACGTATAGTAAGCAGTATGAACATTGATGCAATGTATGGTATTTGCAATCTAGATACATACATATAGTCAATAGATATCTAATATAATTAATAGATAAATAAATAAATAATAGACATAGACAATACAGAAATTATTAGTGTATGATAATAGTTGTTTAAGACGTGTAAACAATGACAGGTCAGAATGTTTTACAGCAAAAGGATATCAAGAGTGTCAAAATATTTAAAGGTCAGTATGAGATTTTCAGTTATTTTCTACATGCACACTAGTCTTTGCAGGAAAGTGGCTTGCATGTATAAAAGTTCTGTTTTTAGAGTTGTTTGAGGCCATGTGGAAGATCCCAGGGGGCAGTATGGTGTTAAGGAGTCTGACAGCTTGGGGATAAAAACTATCCTGCAGCCTGGCAGACCTGGCTCTGATGCTGCAGTATCTTCTCTTGGATGGCAGAAGTGTGAAAAGTCCATGTGAGGGGTGTAAGAGGGCCTGCACAATGCTGCAAGTCTTGTGGACACTGCGTTTGTAAAATATGTCCTGTAGTGAAGGGAGAGACACCCTAATGTTCTCTGCTGTCTGAACACTTCTGTTTCCTCAGAAAAATGGAAACATTGGAATACAGTCAACCTGTGAAAATTACTCTGTGGTTCACTACAAAAACTCTCATTCATGGTTATCTCAATCGTTTTTTAGAGTACATCCATTATTTCAGAGTATTACGAATACTCCAGTCTGGACACTACCTAAAGTAATATGCAAGTCACAGAAAAGCTTTGTAGATACTTTTATTCTAATCATAAAGTAACCAATGTAACACTCCCCAGGTGACAACTGGTCCTTGACAAAGCTTATGACAATCCTTCATACCATGTTCAACTTTAAGGCTTTTGCTCAAGTCGAACCGAGTATGAAACTATGGTGGTAGACTAAATTTTACAGGAATACTTTGGTGTGGGTGTATCTGTTGTAACAGATAGAGGGCACTATCGCTCCCTTGAACCCTTGTTCCAGACACCAGATAAAAGTCCAATTATTATTTATTTTGTAATAATAATGTGCACCAAGCACCCTCCACTCCACTATACTCATAAACACTACAATAATACAATCAATAATTAATAAACAATCCTCCACTCCCAGACACGTTGCCACCCTTCCACCCAGCTCAGCTTGCCGTCTGGGATTTCCCATGGTCCTTTTATAGTCCATGACCCGGAAGTGCTCCCGAATCCCTGTCCATGTGATTTCTTAGCACTTCCGAGTCGGATAAAAACCACTCTTTCTTCATCCCAGAAGCATGTCATTCCTTTTGTCCATGTGACCAGGATGCACTTCCGGGTTATAGGGCACGTAGTATTCCCTGAGCCTCCCTACAGCGTCTCCTGGTGGTCCCCATGGTATCTAGCAGGGCTGGTTGTAAAAACTACAAGGTCCATGAGGCCCTGCTGGAATTCGGGGAACTTCCATGCTGCCGGGAGGGCTCCATCTGGCGGCTTGGAGGTATTGGCAGGAATATATGGCCGGCCATCCCTCATACTGTATATTCCTCAAGGAGTTCACTGCTGCCATGTTCATCTTGGTCCTGACTTTTAGACATTAAAATATTGATGTTATTCATCTGACAGAAAAAAAGAGCGCCAGTAAAAGTTTATCTGTACATACCAAAACACAATCTGGTGTATTAGTTAGTTAGTTACACTATTTGACCTCATTTAAACACTAGAGTATTTAAAATTCCAAGTTTATATAAACTGACCGTTTTCCCTAGTTGGATGCGAGGTGTCACCTTAGATTGTCCAAGCATCCCAAAAGGGCCAGATCCAAAAGCAGGGTACCTGCACCAGTAGTCAGTAATGGTTCACTCAGTACAAATACCAACAACTGTAAGGTATTCTGAAAAGACACTGGTCATTTGGCACCCACTAAACCAGACCATAGGAGCTGACCACATAAAATTCTGGGTAAAACTGTTTACATAAAAAAGGAAATTCTAAATGTTTACCACCCATACAAGCAGTTTTCCAGAAGAAGCAAGCAGCACCACTTTCTGATGGCTGGCATGTCATCCTAAGATAAAAATGATACTCTCCACTATTATTGGCACCCCTTGTAAAAATTAGTAAGAAGGGTTAGAAAAAAAAATCACTGTTTTCCGAAGAACTGTCATCTTGAACTGAAAAAATGAGAAACATCTGACTTTTAATTTAAACAAGTTCATTCAAAGAAAAACAAAGCCCTCATCAAGAAATAAATATTTTTAAAATTAACATTTTTATAAGGTGTGCCAATAAAAGTGGAGGGCACTGTAAATGAATACCACAGTTAAACGTATGCCACACATGAAGAAAAAAATATATATTATCAGCATCTTTAAAAGACTGACAGCAAAATCAAAGGGTTCCTCATGGTCAGATAAAGCGCATACTGACAGAGGTTAATAGAAAAAGTACTGAAATCATATTCAATCTAAACACAAATGTAAGGTTACATAAAACCTACAGTTAATATTCAGATATCATCAACATGTATAGTATATTCCACAGTCTACTGAACCAGTAGGGATGTCCTAGGAAAAGAAGGAAAGAAAAAAAAATACACGTGAAAGTCAGATATTACAAGTGAATTACAAGTTTAAGAAATATTTTTTTGCAATTTACCTTATTTTTCATTAACATCCAATTTCTAGAAGATATTCTTGTAGCAAGTTGGCTGAAAGGAAAAATATAAATGTCACTTGTAATTAAATTGAAAAGGCTCTGTCTACATCGTGACTGTCAGTCTGAGTCACGTACAATTTAGTGGTGCACTGCCCATTACATGAAAGCCTTTTAACAGTTTAGAAATGGCATGCATCATCTGCACAAAACTATATCATGAAATTTTGTTAAAATTGACGGTACCAAAACATGGCAGATTATTTGGTATTACAATTTAAACACATTGCTCCAAGAACTCCAACATACAGTAAGGAACTAAACTGAAAAGAAAAAAAACGTAATATCATGCACCACTGTAGTCAGTCTGAAATTTGTCAAAAGTCTGGTTCACGACAGAATAACTAATCAAGCGTTTCCAAGATGCTTGTAAAAGTTTTTTTTTTTTGTCCTCTGTGCACAGTCAAGGAGTGCTCGTGAAACTTGCCTTGTGGAATTTGAAGAGTTGCTGGTACTGCTCAGTGCTGGCCCACTTCAAGCACTGAATATGCATCAATTACTACAGCGAAAATTATTATTAATACTAATTATTAATTATTAATATTAATGTAAAGGTTCATGGTACAAACTTAACTGTGCACACTTACTTCCATTGTCAAAAATAACGAGCAATTAGTTTCATCGCTTCTTCTTCTTTTGTCTAATGAAGTTTCATCGCTGCTGCTTCTTTTTTGTCTTCTTTTGTTTAATGGAGTTTTGTCATTTGGTACAATAGCAGGTTATTTAAGAGGAAACTCTACCTGTATGAGGCAGAACTTCAAAGTGGTAGGGATCATGAACTGTGAAACGATTGGTTAAAGTTACACTTGATAGACAGCTTCAAACGTTGATAATTAGACTGTTGAGTTTTTTACTGTCATACAGTAACAACAATCTCATTCGTTGAAATTCTGAATTAGCACAATATGATTTGCTGAAGTCGAATTTGATTGACAGTTATCCCACCTCTAGATTCACCCATAGTGTCTCCAGTCTGCAGCAATACTCTTCTCAATTTTTTTTTTTGCGTACACACATTTCAACTTTTGTCCGTACGCCATGTTTTAGTGTGAATTCTACGCACGGCGTGATGCATGAGGCCCCTGGAGCGTGAAGAGAAATGGACAAGAGATGGATCTACGTTAAAACAGTGGCGTATTTTCTTTTTCACACAATACATTTACGAAAGGACTTGGTGGCAATTATTGCTATTTAACAGAATCTGCCCTTGAGTCTGTAAGGAACACAAGTCTGAAGTTAGGTACGTATTCGGCCATCTTCTTGTTCGCTTCAAGGTCAATGTTTGCTGGCAACCAGCCACTGTACCTTTTCACACAACTTTTGAAACCAGTTACTTATTCTAAAGGCAAAATATTGTATACAAGGAGCCTTCCAAGCACATCTCATCTTTGCTTAAAACCACTGTGTCTGCACTTACAGTTGTATTCAAGATGTTACTTAAAGTGCAGAAATGCATTTAATCCCAGAATCAAAATATCCAGTTATTATCAGTAGTCTAGGGGAGGCATGGTAGTTAGTAATGCTTTCTCAAGGATCCAGGGTTCAAATACCATGTGGAATAACTGTCTGTGTGGACTTTGTTTGTTCCTGTGTCTGTATGACCAACTCTCCAGCTTTTCTGGTGTTCCTATTACTGTATATCCTAAAAATTAGCTTGATTGATCACATGTGTATGCAGAAGTAAGTTCTGCAGTGGGCATGTGCTTTGGCCAGGATTGTTTTCTGCCTCTGGTGTCCTGCAACCCTGTATTGCACTAAGCTGGCTGAACATCTAGAACTTCTGTATTTAACTACAGTGTAGATTAACCTAAGTTTGTAATTCTGATTTAAAAAATAAATATGATAGTATTTTGGAAAAAGTATCTATAAGCTAAAAACAATTGAGAGCTTATACTGGGATCTTTAAAGCCCATGTGTACTATGGTAGTTGACAGTTCCAGACAGTGTGATGCTGAGACACTTGCCTTTAAAGGAATAATCCGTTAACAAAATACATATTTTTTTAACCTGTTACTTACCCCATGTTGTTTTGTAGCAGTGGCCAAGAATATTTTTAATGACATGTTTTCATGGAGAATGGAGCTCACAAAGTGATACATTTGGCTTCTGTGGAGGCATCGAGGGGAAACATTGGAAAAACAGCAAACAATATTAAAATGTCCATGAAAAAAAATCTTTTTGTTTGTGTTGCATAATTCAATTTTTGGCTTATCCAGTGGTATACTCGCCATATCTAAAACATGTATTTTTGCTAAAATATCATTACATATTTGACTGACGCCTTTATCCAACATACAACATTTAGATACTACTGGTTGCATTTCTTTTGCCCAGTGCCCCCTGCACCCCAGGTGAAGTGACTTGCTCATGGTCACACAATGTCAGTATCAGGACTTGAACCTACGAACTTTACGATACAATGCTTGCACATCTACAACCTGTATATTAAATGGCATAAAATAAACATTTCTAGGGCAGAATTCCTTTGTTAAAACTTTGTTAAAGTTGAGTTTAACATTTTCAACCTGTGCAAGTCCAAAATCTGGAATATTTATTTTTTCAAATAATGGACCAGTTTGCCGATTAATGTACATGCAGTAGACTATTTGCCTTGTTGTTAACATAGAAGAAGAAGTGGGTTTGTGAATAAGTAGCTGACAGCAAGCTTATATGTAGCTAGGAGTGAATAAAAAGCCAGCTGAATGCGTACCTAACTTCAGTCCCGTTATCATTTCAGATGTGAAAAATAACTACCACCAAGACCTTTCACAAACATACAATGGTATGCAAAAGTATTCTGTCCCCTTGAAAGTCATCTTAATTATCTGCGAGACAAAAGATTTGTACACATATTTATTCATTCAGTATTTTTTTCTTATGCTGTGACAAAACATTTCCAAAGTCAAAATAAACCATTTTCTGTAGATATTTAACTGAAGAAGGAAACTCCAAAGTTAGTGTCTACATAAGTATTTAAACCACTGCACTTTGGAAGCTCCAGGTTTACACCAATGACAAATTAATTACAAAGGTGACAGTCATAATTAAACATAATGAGGTGCTACTTGTGTGTCCATTCTATCTATCTGGATATAAAAAGTTCCCTTTGTAAGGGCCATAGTCTTTGTTGGATAGTCACTGCAAAAATGAAGACAAAAGAGCATTCTACTGATGTGAGAAACAAACTTATTGAAATGCACAAGGTAGCACTAAATGACTATAAATTATCAAAGTGTTTGAATGTCCCATTGCACACTGTTGGTTTTACCATCAGAAAGTGGAAGGTTCATCACAGCATCCAGGGTTTTACTAGAACAGGCCATCCCTCAAAACTCAACATCAGAGTGAGACACCAACTGGTGAGAGAGAGAGATTGGGAACATGCACTGATTTTACAGCACGTTGCCACACCTGCCACACAACCAATCACCCGGACTGAGACTCGAGTGCAGCGGGTGACACCTCAGAGAGGCGACTATAAATCCAACAGTTACTCTCAGACATCAGCAATGCTCTTTGGCTGAAACTGGAGTGAAGGTGCAGGGGTCCGCAATTTCAAGAGCTCTCTATAAAACAGGCCTCTATAGGAGTATAGCAAGAAAAAAGCCACTCCTTAAGAAGGTCCACATAAAAGCATGTATGACATTTGCTGCAAAGCATGAGAAAGACCCAGTTAAGATGTGGGAGAAGATTTTATGGTCAGATGAGACCAAAATAGGACTTTCTGGCCAGACTACAAAGAGGTATGTGTGGCATAAAATGCCTTGAACATGGGAAAGGCGCTATATAAATAAAATGTATTATTATTATTTTATTATTATTCCTCAAGAAATGCCATACCTATGGTGAAGTATGGTGGCGGCAGCATCATGCTATGGGGATGCTTTTCATGTGCTGGGGGGCTGAGAACCTTGTCAGAGTTGTAGGGACAATGTATGGGCACAAATACTGCACAATATTGCAGGAGAAGTTGTTCCAGTCTGCCATGAATCTAAAACTCAGGAGAAGATTCATCTTTCAACATGACAATGACCCTAAGCATTAGGAAAAAGTGACACTGGAATGGCTTAAAAACAAAAAGGTGAATGTTTTGGAATGACCAAGTCAAAGCCCTGATCTTAACCCTGTTGAGAATCTGTGGCACTATTTGAAAACTGCTGTTCAGAAGTGCCACCCCACCAACATACAGGGACTCTAGAAATTCTGCCAAGAAGACTGTTCAAGAGTGAATCTGCCCTAATCTGCAGAACTGGGACATACTTACATATACCCCAAAAGAACGAAGGCAGTTACTGCAAAGTATACTGTTATACTGCATACTGGTGTTTTTCTTCTTCAGTTAAATAGCTACAGAAAAGGGTTTATTTGGACTTTGGATATGTATTGTTACAGCACAAGAGTTCAAATTAAAAGACTGAATGGATAAATATGTGGATAATCTTTTGTCAAGCAGAAAATTAGGATGATTTTAAAGGACTGAATATTTTTGAATACGTGATTTAACCCTTTACAATGCCCATTAAATGTCACAGTAAATGCCATTTATTAGATATTGGAGTGGGAATATTCTGGGCTAGTGAAAACGTGGCTGCATCTTAAAAAAACGTATCTGCCTTGTCACAAAACTGTGAAAGGTGAAGTGGCCCAATATGATGTAACTCACCCATGCAGGACCTAAATGTGGAATATTTAGCTTTTCAAAGAATGGACATGTTTATATTACTTCAAATAATATACAGGTTGTACATGTGCAAGCATTGGGACATTATGGCTAAGGCTTTGCACTTTCAACCTTGCATTTGTGGGAAACTGTGTGACTATGAGCAAGTCACTTCACTTGTATGTGCGTCACGGTGCGGCTTCGCTGGGCATAAGAAATGTAACCAGTAGTAACTAAATGTTGCATGTTGGATAAAGGCGTCAGTTGTAAATGTAATATATTTTGCCTTTAGAATAATTAACTGGTTTGCAAAAGCTGTGTGAAAAAGTATAGTCTCAGGTTGCAAGTAAGCATGTTGCTGGGAGCGAATAAGAAGACGGCTGAATACTCACCTAACTTCAGCCTTGTGTTCATTACAGAGTCAAGGGAAGATTCTGTTAAATAGTAATAATTGCCACCAAGTCCTTTTGCAAATGTATTGTGCAAAAAAGAAAAATGCCACTGTTTTAATGCAGATCCATCTCCTGTCCGCTTCTCTTCATGCTCCAGGGGCCTCATGCATAACGCAGTGCGTAGAATTCACATTAAAACATGGCATATGGACAAAAGTTGAAATGTGTGTACGCACAAAAAAAATTGAGAAGGGTATTGCTGCAGACCAGAGACTTTATGGGTGGATCTAGAGGTGCGATAACTATCAATCAAATTCGACTTCAGCAAATCATATTGTGCTAATTCAGAACTTCAACGAATGAGATTGTTGTTACTGTATGACAATCAAAAACTCATCTGTCCAATTATCAACGTTTGAAGTTGTCTATCAAGTGTAACTTTAACCAATCGTTTCACAGTTCGTGATCCCTACCGCTTTGAGGTTGTGCCTTATAGAGTTTCCTCTTAAATAACCTGCCATTGTACCAAGCAATGAAACTCCATTAAACGAAAAAAGAAGACAAAAAAGAAGTAGCAGCGATGAAACTCCATTAGACAAAAGAAGAAGAAGCTACTGAACTAATTGCTCGTTATTTTTGACAATGGAAGTAAGTGTACTTCAAAATGAAAACATTTGAAATTTGCATTTGCACAGTTTTCTTCGTATTTTTTAACAACTTTGTTTTGCATGGTTATGTTTGTACCATGAACCTTTATGTTTTTTATTAATAATAATTTTTGCTGTAGTAATTGATGCATATTCAGTGCTTGAAGTGGGCCGGCAAATCAGGGGTACTTTTCAAATTCCACAAGGCCAAAACCGACATGTTACCCACATGAAACCAGTATAAGATGTTAATGAAACAAATGTAGGGCATACACAAATCCATTGTTAGACCGGCACAGAACGCAAGTCAATCAAGTTCATACGCAAACCGATAACATGCAAGCGTAAACCGACGCAGTTCACTCAAACCAATAACAAACATACTGGAACCAGTGATTTACACATGCAAATCAATATAGTCCATTTGCAAACCAGTGATATGCATACACAAACCAATATAGATCACGCACAAACCAACAATATACAGAAATGTACCAATATAGTTCATATGAATGAAAACCGTATTGCACACACGCAAACCAATTAAGTATGCATGCAAACTGATAGTAAATATTCATAAATCAATAGTGTTCACATACGTATAAACCAATAGATTACGCACAAAAATATATGATTTATGGTCTGTTTGGCCCCTCTTATAAAAGGCTTCAGGTGTCAAGCGCTGTCCCGCAGTGCACAGTCAATCGCGTAATCTCTCCTTCCAGGCTCTCTTCGAGGGTAGTCTCTAGGTAGCTGTCCTGGTCCCTTTTTATGTCATTCATCAGTCACAGCTCAGTCCCCTTCCTCAGCTGCTCCACAGGCCTCACCTGTGTGATTTCTTCAGATGTCCAGTGTTACAATAATAAATAATTTCTTGACACCTAATAACTGTGTACAAAGAAATTTGAAACACAAATTGTTAAAATAAATTTAGCTATAAATGATTCTATGCTCTTAAACATTTATGCAGGTAGTTCCTTGGGATAAAAAGAGGGAAAAAAATCCACAGCAAAGGCCTTGCTGTTGAACTCAGATTTCCCCTTCTGCCATATGAGTGATTAAAACAATTGAGTTCTATAAAAAAAAGAAAACCCCTTACCTGTCATGCCCATCATTCACCCCTTTAAATTGGGGAGGGATCTCATTTTCACAGCAGGTGGAAGCCTTTGATGTTTTGGGTCCATCTTTACTAGCCATTATCAATAGTTCTATTAGTGAGGGGGTTGTGCCCTCATTTTTTAAACATGCTGTGGTGCGTCCCTGTCTAAAAAAGGCAGAATTAGATTCTGGAGTTTTAGCCAATTTTTGCCCAATTTCCCAATTTCCATTTCTGGCTAAAATATTAGAAAGAATTATTTATAATCAATTGGTTGATCACCTTAACTCCAATAATTTATTTGAAATCTACCAATCTAGCTTTAGGTGTTATCATGGTGTTAAGACCCCTGAAAGTGTTCAATGACATCTCTATTATTACTGACTCAGGCGGCGCTGCAGTCCTTGTCCTCCTTGACCTGTCCGCTGCCTTTGACACTATTGACCATGAAATATTGTGTTGTGGCTTGAACATCTTGTTGGGCTTAAAGGGACTGCTCTTAACTGGTTCAGGTCATATCTAATTGGTAGACACTTTTCAGTGACTTTAAATTCCTCTTTTTTGTCTACTGCTCATCTTAAATGTGGTGTTCTTCAGGGATCCATTTTGGGTCCTATTTTATTCTCTATATGCCTTCACCCTATAGGAGCTATTTTTAGGACATTTAACATTTCTTTTCACTGCTGTGCTGATGATACACTGGTTTATATTCCCATCTGCAACTCTGCAATGAATCAACTGCACAACTGTCTTTTTGAACTAAGATCCTGGATGGCTAATAATTTTCTTGATCTGAGTCAGAATTAAATGGAGGTGCTTACAGTGGGTCCATCAACTACAGCCCAAATTGGTCTTGGACTTCTCGGCTCTTTCTCTCTCTTTTGCAGTCCTCAAGTCTGCAATCTTGGTGTTATCTTTGACAGTAACCTCTCTTTTGAGAAACAGATTAATTCTGTAGTTGAGTTGCTTTTTCCAGCTTCATCTTTTAGGTAAGATCAAGCCTTTTTTATCTTCTAGGGATCTTGAGAAAGCTACTCATGCTTTCATCTTTACTTGCCTTGATTACTGCAACTCGCTGTATAGTATTCTGGGATTAGCAAATCTCTGATACGCAGGTTACAGTTGGTCCAGAATGCTGCTGCTCACTTTCTGGTTGGGGCAAGAAAGTCTAATTCTGTTTCTCCAATACTAGCTTCTTTACACTGGCTGCCTGTCATTTTTCAAATTTATTTTAAAATCTTGTTGCTAGTTTTTAAATCTTTACATGGGCTTGCTCCTGCCTATTTATCTGAATTGTGTGCTTTACACCAGCCATCTAGAGTGCTTAGATCTTCTGGTCAGTTGTCTCTTGTTGTCCCTCATACCAAGTGTAAAACTAAAGGGGACAGGGCTTTTGCAGCTGCTGCTCCTCGCCTGTGGAACTCTTTACCTCATTACATAAAGGAGTCGTCTACAATTGAACTGTTCAAAACAAGATTAAAGACTCATTTCTATTCACTTGCAGTGACCTTCAGTAATACTGATAGTTTCCTCACTCTGAATATGTAATTTTACTTCTATTTATTATTTATTTTATTTATGTTCATTTATTTTATTTCTATTTATGGTTTTTATGTTAATTGTATGTTTTTTCTTCTTTTATTGTAAAGCACTTTGGCCACAGCATTCCTATGTTGTTTTAAATGTGCTATATAAATAAATTGACATTGACATTATCATATAAATCTCCATTTTCCTGTATATTATGTGTACTGTTGTTCATGGGACATTAACTTCTCAAATGTATTTTGAAAACTTGTAGGAAGCAGTCTATGACATTCCTTATCTACTGTACTCCAAGCAAAATGAATGGCCGGTACTTAAAATTGTGCACAATTGCTTTAATAAGCCTATCAGGCAGTCTTCTATAGCACTTTCATATCTAGTGTGCCCCTTCATCCCCATCCCCTTCAGGGAAACACCAATGGGACACTAATTTCTACAGCTTGACCTTTGCTTTCAAAATTAACACTAGACAGCTACAGTTCTTCAAATTATATTTTAAAAGACTGTAGAATGTCTTTTAAATCACTTTCATGTCTACTGTGGCATTCTGTCCCACCCACTGGATGGGATACTCATTTCTGCAGATGGAGCAAAGCCTTTGAAATGCGTGCACCCTGACTGCTGCTTATAAATGAACACTGGAGAAGTAAAACAATGGTTGTAGGTAGTCTTCAGTATCATTTTCTTCTCCACTGTGCCACTGCATCCTATCCACTGGAGGTGACACTATTTTCCATGGCTGGAGCAGAGCCATAAAGTTGAGTGCTCTCTGTCTGCTGCTTACAAAATTAATATTGGACAGCAAACATCATGGCAGATCTTTTTAAACTGATTGTATGAAGTCGTCTACATCACTTCCTACTCTACTGGGCCCCTTCATCGCATTTACTGGTGGCATAGCACCTATTTCCATGATTAGAACACAGCTGTAGAAATGTCTTCCCCCTGCCTACTACTTGCATGATGAATACTGGAATTATAAAATTGTCCAAAATTTATTTAAAAAGATTGAAGGAAGTCTTCTGTATAACTTTTATGTCTACTGTACCCCTTAATCCCTTCAGCTTGAGGGGAAACCTATTTCCTCGGCTGAACCTTTGCCATAGAAATGCGTGCATCCTTTGTTTTGCTTTCAAAATTCACACTGGTCAGCTAAAATGCTTCACAATTTATTTAAAATATTGTTGAAGTTCTTCTACATCAGTTTTAAGTCTGCTGTGCCCTTTTGTCCGATCTACTCAATGGGACACAGATTTTCATAGCTGAGCCTTTACTGTAGAAATGCATGCCCCAACTGCTGCTTACAAAATAAACTTTAGACAGCTAAAATTGTTCAACATGTATGTGAAAAATTTTGTATCACTTTTATGTTTACTTTTACTGTGGTTCTCTGTTCTTTCCACTGGAGGGGACATTTATTTCCACAGCTGGAACAGAGCTGCTAAAATGTGGGACCCTATCTTCTGCTTTTAAAATGAACATTAGAATTGCAAAATTGTCCAAAATCTTTTTTAAAAGTTCACAGGACCTCTTTAGTGTCACTAACTTTTCCATTGTGCCCTTCTGTTCTGTCAGAAGGCAGAGATACTCACTTCCATGGACAGGGCTAACCTTAATAATTGTATTTCTGTTATAAAAAATTAAACTAAAATATTGTATATTTTCAATAAAAAAATCTAGCACTTCCAGAGTCTTTTTTTTACTATGTCAGATTTTCTTAAATCCAACTAAGGCTGATAAGACTTCTTACAAGATACTGTATGTAATGCTGTTGGGTACCAAAGAAGTCCAACTGATTTAGGAAATTTTGTGATTACAGTTTGTTTAAAGTATATTAACCAACATATAATTTTTTAGCATCCTCACATTTCCAGTTTGGCATTGTAGTGTCTCATGTTGTAAGTATTGGATCTACTGAGGAAGTCAACTTCAATAAAGAAAATGTACATTTTGGGGATTTGTTTGAAGTATTTTATATTGCACTATATTGATCGTTGCTGTGTGAATAGAATTTTTCAAGGGGATTTCCTTTACTATGCCAATATGAACAAGCAGTGCAACAGGAATTATGAATGTTATTTGTTCAGTTTAGGAGGCAAAGTATATTTTCAAGAAGTTCATGCCAGTGCTTTTGGTGGTCATTCTGGAATTTATAAAACTACTGTTATTATTTCACAAAGATATTACTGGCCTGGTTTGTATGTTGACGTTAAAAATAGCTATGTTTTCTGGTCATTCTAATTATTATTTGTAATTAAAAGACTATAATAGCAAAATGGATTCTATAAAATATTTAACATCTGGGTTGCTGCTTGCCTATGGACTCTTTGATTAACTTGTCATACAAATGTGCATTAGTGGATAGGTTGGTACATCTTCTGACAAAAAAATTATATTTCAAAGCCTCATATACATATGATAGATAGACCGACAGATAGATAGCACTTTATTTGTCCCCAAAGGGAAATTTTGATATTTTACAGAATAAATAAATATCTACTCTCTCTATATAAAATCCTAAGCCTAATACTGCAACGATTTTGTGCAAAGATTTTATGTGACTTTTTGTGCCACATTTTTTGTCACGCTTTAAATAAGGCTTATTTTAAAACCTACATATAATTCTTTGGTATCATTCTTTTCAGAATTTATCGAACTTTGATGTGATGTTGTTAGAGTTTCAGATTCTTATTCCGTTTTTAAATTACAAACTAAAAAATATCAAGAACTCACATCCTGCATGCCAAGAGATTTAACCACGCTGGAAATAAAAGACGAAGAGTAGGACAGCTGCTGTATAGGCTTTTAATTGTTTGAAGTGCTACATGAGATGCAGATAGGAAGTTAAAAAAAAAACTGTATTTTTTTCCCATTATATCACTGTTTAAGAGCAGGTTTCAGAGGAGTGACCACGTCTCTTTGGGGTGCGTTCAGCCCCCTCTTCACAACGTGAGCAGCAGAGACGCGAAGTGGCTTCCGTGTAGCGCAGGCCAGGGTGGGTGGTGAACAAAGTGAGCAGGGGGCGAACCCCCTAGTTATTATATAATGAAAACAACAAACAATCAAAAAACAATTTTAACTGTTGTCACACACGTGTGTTTAGGAGACAGCTAAAGGGCTTAAATACATTTGATTCCATGCCAGACCAGGGGGTGGTGAAGTGCACTAATTTTCCCTCTCGATCTTTTTCAGACCATTCTAGGGAAATCCTGCCCGGCTCTGGGGCAGCCAATGATGACACTTCCGGTTCTGGTATTGATGACATCACTTCCACTACTCGCCTTTAAAGCTGCCATCTTGTCTCCTGATAGTCAGTTCTGTTTTGGACTCAGTTGAATGAACATGTCTCTATTATTTAATCAGTTTTGCAGCCGGGAACAATTATACGGGTGGCTGCCCCAAACCTTCTCAATGTCTTATGGTCATTTTCTAACACTGTCTAGTGTTCATTTTGTGAACACTGCACTCAGGGGACACATACACAGTGTGGTAAAGACTCAGCTGTGGAATGAATGTCCCTTCGAGTGGAGAGGACAAATCAGTGCCAGTGGACTTGAAAGTGATGTAGAAGACTTTCAGCAATCTTAACCTAGATTTTAGACAATGTTACTTATCCAGGGTTCGTTTTGAAAGCAGCAGACACGGTGTTCACAAGCCTGTGTTTCTCCTCCAGCCATGGAAATGTGTATTCCTTCCAGTGGATGCAACAGAAGGCTGCAGGAGACGTGAAAATGATTTTAAAGACTTTCTACAACCTTTTAAAATACATTTGGAAGAACATTAGCTGTCCATTCATCATTCATCAGCAGCAGTCAGGGGGCATGCATTTCTTCGGCTCTGCTCCAGCTTTGGAAATGTGTGTACCCTCCAGAGGATGGGTTGCAGTGGCATAGTAGAAGAGAAAATGATATAGATGATTACCTACAATCTTTTAAAATCATTTTTGCATAATTTTACTTCTCCGGTGTTCATTTTGTAGGCAGAAGTCTGGGGCACCCATTTCTATAGCTCTGCTCCAGCCATGGAAATGAGTGTCTCCTCCAGTGAATGGAATAGAGGGGCACAGTAGACATGAAAGTGATGGAGAAGACTTCCTGCAATCAGTTTAAGTAGCTCTGGCACAATTTTAGCTGTTCAGTGTTCATTTTGTAAGCATCAGTCAGAGGGCACGCAATTCAATTGCTCTGCTCCAGCCATAGAAATGAGTTCCCCCTCCAGTGGATCGGGTGTACAGAAGTGGCATACTAGACATAAAAGTGATATAGAAGACTTTCAGCAGTCTTTTAAAATACATTTTGAACAATTTTGTAATTTCAGAATTCATTTTAAAAGCAGAAAACACAGGGCATGCATCTCTATGTGAAATGCCCAGCTGAGAAAATAGGATTGCCCTCAAGCTGAAAGTATTTTAAAGGGCACAGCAGACATGGAAATTATATAGAAGACTTATATCAATCTGTTTAAATCAATTTTAGACAGTTTTATAATTCAGGTATTCATCATGCAAGCAGCAGTCAGCAGGCACGCAATTCTACAGCTCTACTTCAGTCATGGAAATTAATGACTAATTCAGTTGAAGGGATAGAGGGCCACAGTAGACATGAAAGTGATGTAGAGGACTTCATACAATCAGTTTAAATAGATCTGGCACAATTTTAGCTGTCCAATAATCATTTTGTAAACAGCAGTCAGAGAATATGCAATACTAGCACACTTGTTTTATTATACCTTTTGTGAAAGTGTTTATTTGGTATTTGGACTTCAGTCTTCATACGTTAAACACTTCACATCAACATTTTGCCATTATTACTATAACATATGAAAAAAAATTTTATGTGTTCAACATTTCTTACCTTGGAAGAAACACAGATCACTGCAGACACAGAACACACATGAAATGTATGTATTTCAAATAACAATATATTATTTTCCTATACAATTCCAGACACCTCACTCCCAGATAAACAGACTTTAGCTATGAGTATTTCTGCCTGACTTCAGCTGCCTCGGTAAGGGATGGGATAATAGGCTGTCTGCCTGTGGCCAATTAACATGTTTACAACTATTATTATTAAAGGCGATATCGGTGCACAATTAATGCAGTGATGAGGAGGTGCGAGTAAAATTAAGGTGGCCCGGCATTAAAAAATATTTTCGTAGGCTTCAGGGATTCTAGTGTTAAAACTAATTACCACATCTAAATAAGCCTAAAGCAGCTTTATTTTTAATTATTTGGCTAAATGTTTGCTGAATTTCATCTTTCTTGCTGGCCTCTGAAAACTGAACCCACTTCTTATTTCTGTTTCTACTAAGGTCATTTATATAAATTAAAAGAGCTATGCATCCAGTACTGATCCACCAGTGAAAATCTCACCATTTCTCTTTGTTTTCTATTTTTGATAAGTTTTAGCATCCATCTTCACACTGCGCTTTGAATCCCAGCTTCTTTCAGCTCTGTTACTACCTATTCATGTGGAACTTCTACCAGGACTGAACTTTAGGAATGGCAGTACTTTGCACTACAAGTGAACAGAATAACAGGTTTCATTGGTGCTAATACAATAAGAAAGGTTCCTCTTATAACCAATTAACATGTAAACATGATTACTTAAGCATAAGCTAATAGAGTATTCCATTAGGGTACTGAAATGGTGCTGAAAATGGTCCTTTTCAGTTGTATGTGAATAATAAATTAAAAATCAGTAATTTCAAGCAGTAATAGCCATTAGTAACTCCAATAATACCTTCACTATATTTTACATCAATTTAATGTTATCTTGATACAAAACATATTAATTTCTACTAAAAACATTAAAACTTTTGAGTGAACCCAAACTTTTAACCAGTAGTGTATGGTCATACATGTAATCAAGAACCTCACTAAGCAGTCTAAAATGACTGTTATCTGATCCAACTAATTTATTTGATTTAAGCCTATTTAGTTTTTGTAGCACTACTCTTTAATGGCTATCTCAAAATCACTGAGTACCTGTTTAATAGCTCCTGTAGCTAGATAATAGTTTCATTTTGGCATCAAGAGTGAAGGACTTGCAGTAGATGGAAAAAGCATTCTACAAAGTGTGTAAGAAATATGGAATGGAAACGCAAAGAAGACTAAAGTAATGGTCATTAGCAAGAACAGAACACCACAGGTAAATATAAAAGTAGAAGGTCAACAGTTAGATCAGATTAAGGAATATAAATACTTTGGAAGCTGGATTACAGAGAAAAGGGATTGCTTGGATATAAAAATAATTACAGATTCAGCGAAGGAGAGTTTCTGGGACTGCAAAGATTTCCTAAAAAAAAATCTGAGCATTGGCCTTAAAAAGATTACTGAGAACATACACCTTCCCAGTGTTGGGTTATGGCAACAATACACAGACATATGGGGAAAACAACTGTTAAGAGGCTGAAAAGCTTTGAGATGTGGTGCTACAGAAGGATAATCAAAATTAGCTTGACAGAGAAGAATTAAAGAAGCGGATGAGTATAGGAAATAGCGGGGTGAAGGAGGAAATGAGAAGAAAAATGTGATTTGCTGAACTTATGTTCATGGGGGCAAGTGGGAAAATAACAGAAGGAAGAATAGATGGAACAAGAGATAAAGGGAGACAAAAAATAACATTGGATGATGATATAAAACAATGGTCAGAATCAAAAGAATTGTGGGGGATAATAAAAAAGTCAAAAGATAAAGTGAACTGAAAACTGTGGTAGCCAGCTCTCAGATCAAAGAAGGCACATAAAAAGAAGAAGTAGCTAGTAGGATGTGTCAGCTTCTTCACAAATGAAAACGTCAGAAAAGTATTACATTTGCACCATTTGACATGTTAAAGTATTTGATTGTACCTTTGCTCTTCCTGATATACCATCTCTTTCTTGCCCATTCTACTTCAACTAAAATATTGAAATAACATTTTTGAATCAATTATTTTATTTTCTCGCATGATTCTGAAAATAATGAAAATTATTCAGTTTCTCTTAGTGTTCTTTTTAACTGATGTCCCCCATCACTATAACATTGCCCTGTAACCCTGCTTTTTGATTTTTTTAAAAAGTTGCGTATCAACATTGTTACTTGTTTTAGAGGTTAATCACACACTCCCATTATAGGATTCTGTCCTTGTTGGTTTTAATCCTCACGAAGATGTGGCTCATCTATTTTAAGCGGACTCATATTTAAATCTGCGTAATGAAAATGTCTTCCCACATTTTTAATCTGGTCTGTCTTTCCTAAATATTTTATTTGTTCATGTTTGTTCACAGGGCGGCACGGTGGTGCAGTGGGTAGCTCTCTTCCCGGGTCCTCCCTGCATGGAGTTTGCATGTTCTCCCCGTGTCTGCGTGGGTTTCCTTCGGGTGCTCCGGTTTCCTCCCACAGTCCAAAGACATGCAGGTTAGGTGCCTTGGCAATCCTAAATTGTCCCTAGTGTGTGCTTGGTGTGTGTGTGTGAGTGTGTGCCCTGCGGTGGGCTGGCGCCCTGCCCGGGGTTTGTTTCTTGCCTTGTGCCCTGTGTTGGCTAGGATTGGCTCAAGCAGACCCCCATGACCCTGTAGTTAGGATATAGCGGGTTGGATAATGGATGGATGGATGGATGTTTGTTCACAGTCCAGGGCTCCAGAATTGTCCAGGCATCCCCTGGCGGTGGCCATGGTCCCTAAAATGATTGAGCTTAAAACCTCCAGTCCCGTGGCCCAAGGGGGCTGTCCACTTGTGTCCTGGGGAAGGTATCGTCTCTTACCCGGAGCTTCCATCCTCCAGGTGTCCCGACTGGGCCAGAATCCCAGTCATCTGTCACAGCTGTTAATCATGCTGTCCTCGTACAAGAAGATTTTTTCTGTGACAATTAATGTTAAAGGAGGAACTTCCAGCTTTTCTTGCCAAATACAATTCATGTTCACGTGTAAGGTGAGAATAAAAACCTGTTTTTAACTCTAGATATTGAATGAAATGACAATTGCACGATCTGACTTGTCGCATCATTTACGTCATGTCTTTTTTCCGTGCTTGAACACGTTTAGCAATCACACTGTTCCCGAATGCTACTGAACTATACTCAGGCTCACCTCTTCCAAGTAGACTAGGGCACGATACGGTTGGCCTGGCATGGAGAAATCACACCATTCAAACAAACTAGACTTTGCAGGGTAATATGCGGACAAATGTGCTCTGGCTCAGAATTAATTGCCATTATGAGTACACCCTAAATCACCCAATTCCCCATTACACAGTTAGTTTTGCCATTACTTTCTTTTTTGTTTAAAGTACAAAATACTGTATAAAGTGCACACAGTAAAAAACAGTGGATACATTAGTGAGATAACACAATAACTATAACTAGGATCATTAAATTTTAAACTATTTTTCACAATTTTAAAATGGCTATACTTAACACTAGAATTACCAGAGCCTACGAAAAAACTTGTAGATCCATCCCACCTTAAATCGCTTCACACCTCTCCATCAGTGTCTTTTGTCCTGTAAATGTGTTGATAAGCAGCAAGCAGCCTACTATTACATCCCCCACCGCTGCACAGTTTTCTCAGCTCAAGTCTGTTTGCCTGCGTGTCAGTTGCTTGGAGTTGTATAGCGTGAGAAGTCAAGCAAAATGACCCCTTTTATAAATGCTATATCATTATTTGGAACACATGCATTTCATGTGTGTTCTGTGTCTACAACAATCTATATAAACACATCGTTAAAACAGAAACTTTTTTCATGTTTTAGTAATAATTAATAAAATGTAGACATGAAGTGTATAATGTGTTAAGCCTGAATTCCAAATATCAAATGAACACTTTCACAAAATGTACAAATATAACAGAACAAGTGCGCTTCTATTCAAGAATATAACTGCAGAAAAAGAACCTGCGTTAGGGTGCGACATTGACACACATTTGCTATGACCGCTTCGGTGGCGCAACGGTATCAACTGTTGACTGGTAATCAAATGATGATGACGGTTCTACATTGGAGCAAAAATGTACGTTGCACTTTTGCCATCGCTGTACTTTGTATATGTACACGGGAAGCTCTGCAGTCTACTTGCGACTTTACGCTGTAGGAATTAAGTAAATAAATAAAGGTAAATAAGTAAATAATATTCGATCTGGCTCTTGTATACAAAGTACAGCAATGGCAGCTTCCACCTTCAGCTATAGACTCTCTATGCTAGTGTTTAGATCTGGACAGTGCATGTGCCCAAAACATTAACATTTATATGTTACTTACATCTTGCCTGAAGAAGGGGCCTGACATGCCTCGAAAGCTTGCATATTGTAATCTTTTTAGTTAGCCAATAAAAGGTGTCATTTTGCTCGACTTTTCACAATGTTACTTACATAAAAGCCAGATCGAATGTTATTTACCTTAATTTATTTACTTACTTCCTACAGCGTAAAGTCACAAGTAGACTGCAGAGCTTCCTGTGTTTGATCAACATGGGCATGCTAAAAAAATACGTGTTATGCCACGAAAAGTGTCTGCTGACACTTTAGTATGCAAGCAATGGTACGAGAATGCAGTTAAACTTTTTTTGGGGGCACATACACCCTCCATATCTAAACACTAGCGTGGAAAGTCGCTTGTGTACTGAAGAGTCTATAGCTGCAGGTGGAAGCTTCTGTCGCTGTTCTTTGTATATAAGAGCCAGATCGAATGTTATTTACTTATTTACCTTTATTTATTTACTTACTTCCTACAGCGTAAAGTCACAAGTAGACTGCAGAGCTTCCCGTGTACATATACAAAGTACAGCGATGGCAAAAGTGCGACGTGCATTCTTGCTCCGATGTAAAACCATCATCATCATTTGAATTCACCTCTGTTATAGCGCGTCTTTATGTGAAAACAGCAGTGTCAGATGGGGGGGGGGGGGGGGGGCTGGTTTGGGATCATAAACGCGACTGAGAGAATAAAAAGGAATAAAACAAAAAAAGAAAGCTAACCTTTACAAGTATCATATATTTACAACCGGATGTTACAGACTGAATTCAAATGTATGTTTTTATTCTAAAATAGTAAGAATAAGAGCAGCTCACTTCTCAAAATGGACTCGTCCGAGGTCAAACCCATGAAATTTTGATTACCAGTCAACAGTTTATACCGTTGCTCCACCGAAGTGGTTGTAGCAAATGCGTGTCAATGTCGCACCCTAACGTGGGTTCTTTTTCTGCAGTTATATTCTTGAATAGAAGCACACTTGTTCTGTTATATTTGTACCTTTTGTGAAAGTGTTTATTTGATATTTGGAATTCAGGCTTAACACATTATACACTTCATGTCTACATTTTGTCAATTATTACTAAAACATGAAAAACATTTCTGTTTTAACAATGTGTTTACTGTACATAGATTGTTGTAGACACGGAACACACATGAAATGCCATGTGTTCCAAATAACGATATAGTATTTATAAAAAGTGTCATTTTGCTGGAGTTCTCACTCTATACAACTCCAAGCAACTGACACGCAGGTAAACAGACTTGAGCTGAGAAAACTATGCGGCGGTGGGGGATGTGATAGCAGGCTGCTGGCTGCTTATCAACAAATTTACAGGACAAAAGACGCTGATGGAGAGGTGCGAAGCGATTTAAGGTAGGACGGAACTACGAGTTTTTTCGTAGGCTCTGGTAATTCTAGTGTTAAAGCACTTGTAAAGTATTAATAAATTCATGCATAACCGTTATCTGAATCTGTAAGTGAATGGGCTATTCTTTATAAATTACACTTTCTATGTGTCTATTAAGTAAATTATACCATAGCTGATTGTGTATATTAATGCTATACAGGTAAATTATTTTTGGATCCTTCATCATCATCTAACTCCTTCTCTCCTATCAGGATCTATGACATTTAGATATTCACTTATTCATGAAAATAAATCCTCTGACCACAAGCACAGTTCCAGAAATGAGTTTTTATTGTTATTATTATTGTTGTCATTGCACATACCTAGTACAATGGAATTTAGTGTTGTGGAAGGCAGCCCGGGTGCAGACAGGCAGACACTGTAGGTACAACACCCAACACACGTTTATTCATATTTACACAAGTGAAACACACACACAACTCCAAAAGTCCAGGGCTCACAATGCCAATGCCTTTGCCTTTGCCCCTTCAGCTCCACCTCCACTCCTCTCCACCAAGACTTTGTCTTCTGCATTCCCGACTCCAGCCACTGAACGGAGGGAGGTGGCCCCTTTTATAATCTCCTGGATGTGCTCCAGGTGCCTCCCAATAATCTTCTGCCGGCACTCCCCAATATGGTGGCACTCCGGGTGTCCCTGGTCGTCTTCCCCCCAGCACTTCCGGGTGTGGTGGAAGTGCTGAGGACCAGGACTTTCCAGGCATCGGGGCGCCCCCTGGCGGTGACCACAGGCCCCTATAGGGTTGAGCTTCCAAGCTCAGTTCCCGTGGTCCCCAAAGCCACCAGGGCAGTCTCCCCCACGCGGTCTGGAGGTGGTGTAATCCCTCCTCCAGTCCTTCCGGGCATCCTGGCTGGGTGCCACCCCCAGCCGCTTGCCACACTGTGTAACTCCTAAAAAATGAAGTGCTATATAAAAACAATACAAATTGTAAATATTCTAAATATAACATACAGCAACCCCTCCTCGAACCGCCAGCTTATCGTGGTAGAGGGGTTTGCGTGTCCCAATGATCCTAGGAGCTCTGTTGTCCGGGGCTTTATGCCCCTGGTAGGGCCACCCAAGGCAAACTGGTCCTAGGTGAGGGATGAGACAAAGTGCGGTTCAACAGACCTCCTATGACGAATAAAAAATTTGGACGGCGTTTTCCCTTGCCCGGACGCGGGTCACCGGGGCCCCCCTCTGGAGCCAGGCCTGGAGGTGGGGCTCGTTGGCGAGCGCCTGGTGGCCGGTCTTGCACCCATGGGGCTCAGCCGGGCACAGCCCGAAGAGGCAACGTGGGTCCCCCTTCCCATGGGCTCACCACCTATGGGAGGGGCCAAGGAGGTCGGGTGCAGTGTGAGTTGGGTGGTGGCCGAAGGCGGGGACCTTGGCGGTCCGATCCTCGGCTACAGAAGCTGGCTCTTGGGACGTGGAATGTCACCTCTCTGAAGGGGAAGGAGCCTGAGCTTGTGCGTGAGGTTGAGAGGTTCCGGCTAGATATAGTCGGGCTCACCTCAACGCACAGCTTGGACTCTGGAACCAATCTCCTTGAGAGGGGCTGGACTCTCTACCACTCTGGAGTTGCCCCCGGTGAGAGGTGCCGAGCGGGTGTGGGTATACTTATTGCCCCCCGACTTGGAGCCTGTACATTGGGGTTTACCCCAGTAGATGAGAGGGTAGCCTCCCTCCGCCTTCGGGTGGGGGGACGGGTCCTAACTGTTGTTTGTGCGTATGCACCGAACAGCAGTTCAGAGTACCCACCCTTTTTGGAGTCCCTAGAGGGTGTGCTAGAGGGCATACCTTCTGGGGACTCCCTCGTACTGCTGGGGGACTTCAATGCTCACGTGGGCAATGACAGTGAGACCTGGAAGGGCGTGATTGGGAGGAATGGCCCCCCCGATCAGAACCCGAGTGGTGTTTTGTTATTGGACTTCTGTGCTCGTCACGGATTGTCCATAACAAACACCATGTTCAAGCATAGGGGTGTTCATATGTGCACTTGGCGCCAGGACACCCTAGGCCTCAGTTCGATGATCGACTTTGTGGTCGTGTCGTCGGACTTGCGGCCACATGTCTTGGACACTCGGGTGAAGAGAGGGGCGGAGCTATCAACTGATCACCACCTGGTGGTGAGTTGGCTTCGATGGTGGGGGAGGATGCCGGTCAGGCCTGGTAGGCCCAAACGTGTTGTGAGGGTCTGCTGGGAACGTCTGGCAGAGCCCCCTGTCAGAAGTAGCTTCAACTCCCACCTCTGGCAGAACTTCGACCATGTCCCAAGAGAGGTGGAGGACATTGAGTCCGAATGGGCCATGTTCCGTGCCTCTATTGTTGAGGCGGCCGACCGGAGCTGTGGCCGTAAGGTGGTCGGTGCCTGTCGTGGCGGCAATCCCCGAACCAGTTGGTGGACACCGGCGGTGAGGGATGCCGTCAAGCTGAAGAAGGAGTCCTACCAGTCCCTTTTGTCCTGTGGAACTCTGGAGGCAGCTAATAGGTACCGGCAGGCCAAGCGGAATGCAGCTTCGGTGGTTGCTGAGGCAAAAACTCGGGCATGGGAGGAGTTTGGGGAGGCCATGGAGAACGACTTTCGGACGGCTTCGAGGAGATTCTGGTCCACCGTCCGGCGTCTCAGGAGGGGGAAGCAGTGCAGTGTCAACACTGTATATGGTGGTGATGGTGCGCTGCTGACCTCGACTTGGGACGTTGTGAGTCGGTGGGGGGAGTACTTCGAAGACCTCCTTAATCCCAATAACATGCCTTCCAATGAGGAAGCAGAGCCTGGGGACTCGGAGGTGGGTTTCCCCATCTCTGGGACTGAGGTCACCGAGGTGGTCAAAAAACTCCTTGGTGGCAGGGCCCCGGGGGTGGATGAGATACGCCCGGAGTTCCTCAAGGCTCTGGATGTTGTAGGGCTATCTTGGTTGACACGTCTCTACAACATCGCATGGACATCAGGGACAGTGCCTCTGGATTGGCAGACTGGGGTGGTGGTCCCCCTCTTTAAGAAGGGGGACCGGAGGGTGTGTTCCAACTACAGAGGGATCACACTCCTCAGCCTCCCTGGAAAAGTCTATTCAGGGGTTCTGGAGAGGAGGGTCCGTCGGATAGTCGAACCTCGGATTCAGGAGGAACAGTGTGGTTTTCGTCCTGGTCGTGGAACAGTGGACCAGCTCTACACCCTTAGCAGAGTCCTGGAGGGTGCATGGGAGTTTGCCCAACCAGTCTACATGTGTTTTGTGGACTTGGAAAAGGCGTTCGACCGTGTTCCTCGGGGGATCCTGTGGGGGGTGCTCCGGGAGTATGGAGTACCGGACCCCTTGATAAGGGCGGTTCGGTCCCTGTACAACCGGTGTCAGAGCTTGGTCCGCATTGCCGGCAGTAAGTCGAACCCGTTTCCAGTGAGAGTTGGACTCCGCCAGGGCTGCCCTTTGTCACCGATTCTGTTCATAACTTTTATGGACAGAATTTCTAGGCGCAGCCAGGGTGTTGAGGGGGTCCGGTTTGGTGGACTCAGGATTGGGTCACTGCTTTTTGCAGATGATGTTGTCCTGTTTGCTTCATCAGGCCGTGATCTTCAGCTCTCTCTGGATCGGTTCGCAGCTGAGTGTGAAGCGGCTGGGATGGGAATCAGCACCTCCAAATCCGAGACCATGGTCCTCAGCCGGAGAAGGGTGGAGTGCCCTCTCAGGGTTGGGAGCGAGATCCTGCCTCAAGTGGAGGAGTTCAAGTATCTCGGGGTCTTGTTCACGAGTGAGGGAAGAATGGAGCGTGAAATCGACAGGCGGATTGGTGCGGCGTCCGCAGTGATGCGGGCTCTGCATCGGTCTGTCGTGGTGAAAAAGGAGCTGAGCCATAAGGCAAAGCTCTCAATTTACCGGTCGATCTATGTTCCTACCCTCACCTATGGTCATGAGCTATGGGTAGTGACCGAAAGAACGAGATCGCGAATACAAGCGGCTGAAATGAGTTTCCTCCGCAGGGTGTCTGGGCTTTCCCTTAAAGATAGGGTGAGAAGCTCAGTCATCCGGGAGGGGCTCAGAGTAGAGCCGCTGCTCCTCCGCATCGAGAGGAGTCAGATGAGGTGGCTCGGGCATCTGATCAGGATGCCTCCTGGACGCCTCCCTGGGGAGGTGTTCCGGGCACGTCCAACCGGGAGGAGGCCCCGCGGAAGACCCAGGACACGCTGGAGGGACTATGTCTCCTGGCTGGCCTGGGAACGCCTCGGGATTCTCCCGGAAGAGCTAGAAGAAGTGGCCGGGGAGAGGGAAGTCTGGGCATCTCTGCTCAAGCTGCTGCCCCCGCGACCCGACCTCGGATAAGCGGAAGAGAATGGATGGATGGATGGATGGACATACAGCAAGTTAGAAAGCAGTCTTTAAATAAAGTATACAGGCAACATTGGAGCCCCAAGAAAGAACATATGGGGCAATCTTTTTAAATGGCTCATTTGCTAACATGTCATCATATATTGTATGTTGTGTTTAAATAGAGTTTGTTAATGTTTTCCTCGTGTATCCAACTTCTTTGAAGGTATTGCTCTGATATGATGTTAAATTTGACCCAATATTTGGTACTTTATATACCCAAAAAGAGGAAAGCCTAACACATACTAATAAATACCCTCTTAAAACCACATTTAAAATATGGAACAGCACAATTCAGTTTCACAAATATGCATTTTCTATTAAAAGGTTTCCTCTGGGCGTACCTCCCACAGTCAAAAGTCATTTAGATTTGGTGGACTTGTGATGCTAAATTGGCCTCTGTGCATATCTGTGTGTGTTTGCCGATCATTGATGGACTGTTACCACCTCCAGATGTTTTTTATGCCTTGCGCCCAATGCTTGCTAGGACAGGCTCCAGTTGGCCTGCGACCCTGTCCTGGATAAGGGAGATTGGAAAATGAATGGATGGATTATCTGTAAAATTAACAGTTTCAAATCCACTTATTCAAGTTCAGGTGGTGGAGAGCTAAGGGTGCACAAACCAACCCTAGATGGGATTCCAGACCACTGCAGGGCTCAGACTCACACAAGACCAGTTTCATAAAAACACACCTTTGGAAATTGGAAGAAAAGCCAGAGTCGAAACACTAAAGAAGGTCTCCAGAATAGTGACTAGACTGATTTCAGGACTACAGGGTGTGGGCTTTGAGTAAAGATTGAAATAGATGCATGTTTTCTGTTTTAGCAGTCAGATGCTACTGGTGAAGTAGATTTATGTACAGTATAGGCTAAAAAAAACTTTGTACATTGCTATGGCAATTATAGTTTAATTTTTCAAAAACACATCTATTTAAAAATATGTTATGTGTGATCATTAATCTCTGATAATCATATAAGACATAATCAATTTACAGTCTTTCTGAATTGCTAAAACACATTTTCTGAAATCTTGCACCTTTTTCTCAAAACAGTAAGCACAAAACCCCATTCTCAAACTATATTCACAAAACCTCGGACTCTACTTGCAAACAATCGCCTCAAAACAGTTTTACCTGTGCTCCAAACCAAACAGTGACTTCAGATCATACACAAAGCAATCAAAATAAAAACAGTACTGAGCAATCATTGCACACTACATCAAAAAATGGAAAACACTGTATTCAGGACATATACTGTAGCTCCAGGAGAAGTGTTTATTGTTTACAATACAGTAAATGCATTTTGCATCTCCAAAAAACACAAAGAAAAAAGATTTCATAACTTAGTGGATTCAGCATTTACTGTATATAAAGTAAAAATAAGGTAGTGGGAAAAACAGAATTTTCCATACTGTAAATGAGAAGTACATTACAGTCCACAGCCCACTATGAACTGTATATGGGACAAAATCAAAGGACTGTAAACAAGTGGTTGGTCTTTCGGCTTAGTCAGGCCACAGCACTTCATCAACATCACATGCTATATTCCCCCTCACCAGGCAAAGAGGGAAGAACCCTCTTGTGTGCTGAATCCAACCTTGACATAACCCACACCTTTGTCAGCACAGGCCAGTTCCATGGCCTGTAGGAGATTTACCCTGGTCTAGAGTTGTCTGTCATATACCTTCCACCACCATGTAGGGCAAAACTCCTCTTTTAGGTTGAGGAAAGGAGAGTACAGTGGAAGGCACACATTGATAAATTGCTTGTTGATGTTATACAATTCTCTTATCTGATCAGCACAGTGAAAACTTACATTGTCCCAAACTATAACATAGGTAGTTCAGCTCATGATCCTGGTGTTCAAATCCAAACAAGATATCACGAAGAACACCAATAAATGTACAAAGGTGCTGGGTGTTATATGGCCACAGTGTGATATGATGTTATAGAACTCCACGGTTGCTTATGGCAGCACACAGGCACTTCAACAATGGCCTACTAGTCAATTATATTTTGACCTCTCCTTCTCTTCTTTGTGAGAGTGAACCCTACTTCATCCACAAAAATGTATTCATTGGGTCTGTCTATAGAATCCAAATGAAATGTTCTCTATATGTATACAGTTTTGTAAGTTCTACTAAAGACACACCTATGCCTTAGAATACATTATATGCACTTTTGATTTACATACATTACACATACTGTGACGCAATTGAGCTTGACAGTAGTATGTATACAGTAATATACTGTAAACAATCCGGACTACTGTAAATGTGTCTCAATGTCAACTTATTTATAAAGCACATTTAAAACGTCATCAGTAATACTGTAGCTAAAGTGGATCTGAACCCGAGAGGGACAATCTCTTTGGGTGGTCAAGGATAGGACTACCTGGAGAATACTGGATAAAAGCAGCTCCATGATGTTGCAGATACACACTGTAAAAAAATATTGTTAAATTTATGGTAAAATACTGGCAGCTGGGTTGCCTGAATTTTACTGTAAAAAAGAAGGTGACAATATTTTTAGGTCTACAGTACACTTTAAAAAAACGTTAAATTTACAGTAAAGTACTGGCAGCTGGGTTGCCAGAATTTTGCAGTAAAAAAAAAAGGTGACACTATTTTTAGGTCTATAAAAATGTTATATTTATGATAAAAAACTGCACTTAGAGCACTTCAGACGCGTCTCCTGGCTGCTAGAGTTCATCTGTCTGTGTGTGGTTGCTAGCAAGTCTCACAGGAACAGTGGATGGTGGGCATATGAGTTGCCTCTGAGGCAGAGAGGGGTGGGCAAAGGGACATAGCAGCTGGGAGATGCCAGCAAAGTGGTCACAGCGTGCCATATGTGAACGCTGATCTCTGAGCTGCTTTTTATTGGCTTCTATGGAAGTCCTACCCCTTTGGACCGTTGAGCACATGTATGAGATATAATGTGTTTATAGTTAGTATAAGATAGTGATGTGCCTTTGGATGTTTTTGGTTGCAAAAAATGTACCACCAAGGAAATAGGTTGGGAAACGCTGATCTAGACAATAGCATGAGGCTTAGTGTGATGACTCAATTTAATCAGAAAGTAATTGAGAAATTTTCATATCTGAAGGAAAGGAGGGCAATATTTCTGTTCAAGGAAATATAGGTGTCCTGATCATAAAGGCAGAATAAGATTTAGGTTGGACTTGTCCTGTGGGTGTGGTACAAGACAGGTTGGGGGGCAATTTATGGTGTAAGATGTAGGAGTCTGTGGATCTTATAATATGAATTTGTGCCCAGGTGAGGTAAGCCTGGCAAACTTTCATACGACAGTGCAGACTGGCAACAACTGTATAATAAAATCAGGGTTCCAACTTTATCTTTTTTATGGCATAGTCTTAGCAGAAACAACGGAAAAGATGGTGCAAAACCTGCTTTGGTCACTGTTACCAGACATTCCTCGAAGTATTAAGCTGACAAATGAATCTTATAGATCTTGTAACAGAAAGAGCAGCATCCTTCTTTGATGGCCTTATGAAAAAATGCAAAGAAAGGTCTGAGTCATTTCTGAAGAAATCTCCAGAAGAGTGGACAGATGATCCCATCTTAAGTGAATTTTGTGAACTGTCAGCATGCATGGTGGTAGTACATAATGCAGCTGAAAGATGAATAAGTCTCATCAAAAAGTACAACAACATCCTGACATAGGATGAGGAACAGAAAGTTTATTCTTTGACCGGTTTCAAACCATTGCAAGAATTTTGCAGCTTCATCAAACACAGTGCTATTGTTGTAGACCTACAAGTGTGTAACATTTGTCTGTTGTTCAGTTCGGATGACGTAGAAACTGTCAAATAGTGACCTCTAAATGTTTATTTCCATTACAATTTTGTACATTTATTATGAATATGATAAAGAATAAAACTAGCCTTGTGGAGAACTTGAATCTATATACAAATTTTGTATATAGAATCGCAAATTAAAAACCTCAGATATTGCTACAAGATGAAGCAAAGTTTTAAGATTAATTTTAATGAATTACAAAAAGAAATAATAAATCTAAGTATTATAAATATAATAGTAAAAGACAAATATACATAATTTAAAGGTCTTATATAGATGGATAGCTATGATAGGCGACGTATAAAATGTTAATACAGTATATGTTTATATGAATAAAATTTGTTTTCCAGCCTGAAATTCTCAGATATGGTCACAAGATGGCGACAAGTGAAGTCTATTTTTAAAAAGTTGAAAAAAAGACACCATTTAACATTGCATTGTTACAGTATAAACATGCAAATTTGATTTAAAATATTTACACAGTTAAATAATATAATGCATGCATCTGGCGTGATATTAATAAAATAATAATTCGATCAGCATAGAGATTTAGGAGGTGGTAAATGATCAATAGATAGTTACAGAATGTATTACAGGAAATTATATTTAGACTGGATTAGAGAGATGTCAGGGTGGCATGGTGGCGCAGTTGGTAGCGCTGCTAGTTAGGGGACCCGGGTTGGCTTCCCGGTTCCTCCCTACATGGAGTTTGCATGTTCTCCCCGAGTCTGCGTGGGTTCCCTCTGGGTGCTTCGGTTTCCTCCACAGCCCAAAGACATGCAGGTTAGGTGCACTGGCAATTCTAAATTGTCCCTATTGTGTGCTTGGTGTGTGTGTGTGCCCTGCGGTGGGATGGCGCCCTGCCCGGGGTTTGTTTCCTGCCTTGTGCCCTGTGTTGGCTGGGATTGGCTCCAGCAGACCCCCGTGACCCTGTAGTTAGGATATAGCGGGTTGGATATAATGGATGGATAGAGAGATGTCATGTTATTTCCTAACCCTGGAGCCCATTACAGCTAGCACAGGGCACAAACAAACCATGGACAGGGCATACAAATACACACCAAACACACTAGGGCCAATTTAGCATTGGTGATTTCCATTTTGGACAGTGGGAGGAAACCAGAGCACCAGGAAGAAAAACCAACGCAGATATGGAGCTACACAAGGAGGGCACAGGACATGAACCTTAGTCTCCTTACTGCAAGGCAGCAGCTCTACCACTGTACCACCCTGGATTACAGAGCTACTGGTTTTAAATTATAAAGTTTAGGTTTGTGTTAATGGATCTATACAATATCAAAATATAAACAATTTCTTAGTTTAAAAAAAGTCTTTTAAAAAGTTTGTTTCCTGCCCTGTGCCCTGTGTTGGCTGGGATTGGCTCCAGCAGACCCCCGTGACCCTGTGTTCGGATTCAGCGGGTTGGAAAATGGATGGATGGATGGATAATGGTTGGATGAATACAAAAATCAATCAGTTAAAAACATATACTGTATCTTTGTACTGTGGGTCATTGCACATTCTGATTAACTCAAGATATTGCAACAAGATGACACCAAAGGTTTGTTAGCTAATTTGAAAAAAAAAATGACTTCCAATATTTTACATGCTATAAATTTTACAATATGGGCATTTAATACTATATAAATTAATTATTATGACACATAGCTGCATATAAAGGCATACTATTAGTGCTGCTGATTTGCAGTTTATAAAGACTAGGAACAAATTCAGCCACAGTCCAGGTCTGGGTGGATTTTGTATGTTCTACTGTGTAAGCCTGGGTTTTCTGTAGAACCTCCACCTCCTCCTGCATCATAAACACATGTAGGTTAGGCTGACCCTATATGAGGTATGAACTTAAAATTACCCAGTCATGAATTATCACTGTGCCTGGAGTATTTTCCTTTCTTCTTTATCTGCACTCAGTGTTCTGGGCATAAGCTACAGTTCCTTATGAATATATGGTGGAACAAAAAACATTTTCAAAAGAATGAATGAAGGAGTCACTTACAGAATGGTATATAGATAACATATTTTCATGTTATGAAAAATTATGATTCAAATTTACAGCAATACAATTTTTCAACTATTTTCAAATTAGAATTTTTTTAAAAGAAACCTATACAATTTTTTACACCTTCCACCCATTTCTATTCTTAAAGACTCAGGTAAGCTTCTCAAAAATATATAAAAACATTTCAAAGAATCTTTGCTTCAATGAACTTAGGGAATGTTGGGAAAGGACCTTTCAATTAACAGCAGTGGAAGTCAGCAGGTCAGGTCAGGATGGGGCACATGCACCAGTACAATGTGTTGCTCCACCCACCACATGATGAAACAGCTTGAGATCCTGGTTGGCAACCCCCCCAGACAGACACATGGCCCAGTCCCACTCTCCAGAAATGATCATCTATCTGTCGCAGCCAGGTGTTTGGTGGTTGGCCCCTTGGCCTGGTCCAGCTGATTGAGTCCTCAACAATGAGGATCCTGCAATCCATATCACCCTCGGGGAATTGCACCACATGGCCGTAGTGCCGTAACTGATGCTCCCTCACAACACAATGCACGTAATCTGCCTTATTCAAGTCTCCATGAGTAACCACTCATTCCACACAGAGTCAAACCAGCAGTACACACGGATTTTCAGAGGATACACACACCTCTGACGAACCCCAGAATCAAGTAGGAAAAATGTAGAGGTTCTGTCTCCACTCTGCACAGCACTCACAATACTAGTGTACAGGCTGGCCATAACATCCAGCAGGTTCGGAAGGATCCCACAAAGTCTCTTGGATGTCCCACAGGGCTGCTTGATCAACTGAGTTGAATGCCTAACAAAAATCGACAAAGGCTGCAAAGAAATTCTGCTGATATTCGCATTTGTGCTTATTGAGAACCCTCCGTGTCAGGATACGGTTGATGGTAGACTTCTTAGGCATAAAACCAGACATCTCCGATCGCTGGTAGGTGAGCAGGTGATCACGAATTCTACTGAAGATGAAACTAGAAAGGACCTTACCCGGCACCAAGAGCAGTGCCAGATAGGTTGCCGCAATCCAGGTGATCACCCTTCCCTTTCAAGATAGGGACGAAAAGTTCCATTTTCCAGTCAGCTGGGATGACACCCGTCTGCCAAATGGAAGCAAAGACTGATTGCAATACCAGGAGGACAGTCTTACCACTAGCCTGGAGAAGTTCGCCCCGGATACCACAAATCCCTGCAGCCTTCCCTAACCTCAGCTGGTTCATCACCTATGCCATCACAGTGAGATTTGGTGGTTCACAGCCATTTGGAGGATCAGCCTCAAGAATCATGGACCCAAAGATGTCCAACTTCCTAGCCGAAGGATCAGCTTTAAACAGCTGCTCAAAGTAGCCAGCCCAGTGGGTCACAACTGCAGCATCATCCATAAGGACTGTTCCATTATCCAACCTGAGAAACAGATTCGGATGTGCGTAATGCTTCGATTCCTCTGTAAGCAGGATGTGGGTCAGTAGACTATAGATGGTGTGTCACTTGCTCACAGATTCCTCTAACAGACGCCTCCTTATTTGCCCTCAGATCCCTCATAGCCATCCCTCTCAGTTTCCTTCTGGGAACATCAGCAACACCAACACAACTCTCAGCAACCATCAGGGTCTTGTTATAGAAGATCTCCCATATCACATTAGGATCGGCAGTCACACTCAAGTCTTCAAGTTCCTCACACAAACTGCATGCATAATCATTAGAAGCAACCTGATCTTGGAGTCTGGCCAAGTCCAGTCTCATTCTCCTAGCACTTGGTAGCCTACTGAACCTAAGCTGGATCGTCAGTGTAGCAACAACAAGTCTGTGGTTGGAATTCACACACTGTGAACTTCTGTAGACCCTGCAGTTGTGTATTAGCTTCCAGCATCTGCCATTGAGGATGTGATTGAGATCCTTCACTGCATCACCAAAATTGGAGTACTGAGTACAACGATGTGGCTTAGGCTGCTGGAACCAGGATCCAGTGATCCGCAGCCCCTGACCTTTTGCAAAGTAAAAGAACATGGAGCCACTTTCACCGCCAGACCCATTGGGACCTATGCAATCCTCATAGCCAGCCCTGTCAGTGCCAGTGGTTGCATTGAAATCATCCATGACAAGAGGAATGTCACCTCGCAGACACCAATCAACCACTGAGCGAAGTTCCAAATGAATGTCTCCCTCACCAAGACATCATTCACTGTTGTTGGAGCATACACTGAGACAAGAAACAAGACACCCAGAGAGTGCCTTAACCTGAGTCTCATAATACGCTCAATGAAAGGAGTGACATCAGACACCATTGGAAGGAGCTGATCCACCACAGCAACTGCCAAGTATGACAGCCATTGGAGCGACAGGACCAGTTAAGCTGTACCCACGTACAGAGATATGGCCAGTGCCAGGTCTGTGTACCTCAGAGAGTGCTACCACTCAAATGCAGAGTTTACAAAGCTCTTCAAACAGCAAAGAAGGATGGTTGTCATGCCAGAGAGACAAAATGTTCCATGCACCTACCCAAATGGGCCAACTCAAATTAGCACACGAGTGCTGCTGCATAGTGGGCAACACCTCATCACCACACCAGTTTCAATCCCCAACAGGCTTGACCCCATTGGCTCTCTGGCAGTTTCAATTCTTCTGGGGAGGACTTTCTGGAAGGCTTTCCCCCATCCCCTTCATAATGCAAACAGCCTTCCTGTGGGTGGCTGCAGTAGAGCTACTCCAACGGAGAGCTGAAAGGAGTACTGTTTTCCATTTCTGAGCTGTGTGAAGTTTTTACAATGGCTAGAGTGCCAATCCTGCTACTAACCCCCAGGTTTTACCTGCAAATTGAAGGACCATTTGCAGGGCTGGATGTAGTTTAATGTCATACCCAGGACCAAGTGGAAGTCAGCCATGCATAGAATACAGTTTAGTTCTATATCTGCCAATCAGTCAATAATTCAACTTTAAATCTTTCATTAATCACACTTATTTAATTTATCACATGTTTTGGGAATGCACAAAATTATTATAATTTTAGACAAAAATCTTTAAATAATTATCAGACAGCCTTGGTGTCAAAATCACTATGAAGCCCATTGAGAGCTGTGCTTGCTGTACTCCCAGATGGCCTTAAATTGGAGAAGATTACTGATTGTAATAGCTTGTACCACACCACATATATGTATCCTACTTAACTGTAAGAACCCCAACTCACCTTTCATAGTATAACATAGTGGGTAACTAATGTTCTATATTTGAAATAAGAAAAAAATCAAATACTTATTTAGAGAATCTGTCCAAAACGTTTTTAAAATATGGCAAAACGTAATGTAAAAAACAGATTAAGCATTTATATAGGGAGGAAAAGTTGGGTCTTTTTCTACTTTTGGCTCTTTTCTCTTTTTTTCTCTTTCTTTTAGGTGGGGGTGGAATTTTTTTGTTAGGTTTTGTATTTATCTTTTTTTTATTTCTCTGGAGTTCTTTCTAGATTGATTTTAAAGTAATTTTTTTGTATACATTCTGCAAATTGTATTGACTTGATTGTACACTATATCAGTTTTTTGAAATAAAATTAATAAAAAAAGTAAAAGGGGTCTATCAAAATATTTACAAACTCTTTTGTTTAGTTTCATTTTTAAAGTTCCAGCTAAAATAATTAAAATAAATGGTAATGTACTGTGAAACATTAATGGGTGAGAAAAGGTTGGCTCAGCATAACACCATGGCAGCGAGAGACCTCAGGGGTTTATTTTTGGCAGCAATATTTTTGACTGGAGATTTTGGTTTCTGTTGCCTTATCTAAAATTTTTGTCGTTATAGTTCTGTTCATGTTTAACGTATGTGGTTGAATAGTAGTGAAACCTGGCATCAAGGAAGAAATGTTGGGACACCAACCAGGTCGTCCCGTTTAATTGTTTCATTCCAAAATAAAATAATGCGGAAAACTGAAAACATATACAATTGCCTCTCTATTTAAACTGAATATTGCATGTCTGAGTGCTTTCTTGTCTGTGGAGCTTAGTCTTTGTGGTTAGCTCTGGTCCAAGATATACATCTTTCTCTGGAGAGGTGCAGATTTATAGGATTTCCCTCAGGGACAGGGCATTTTCTCAGAGCTGTGGAGGTAGAAAATGGTGGCAAAGTTAGCGACAGAGCCTCTTCTTGCTTCAGGGTGATACTACATACCTCAAAAGAGCCTGGAAGGCAACCAGCAGACGTGCATGCGCGACACCTATAAGATTGCTTTCTGTTTCTTTAGCCTGATGTGCACTTTTAGGCGTGATTGCATATTATACAATACAAAAAGCACCTACTTGCAATAGTGTCCATGTGTCTGCCCACATGAAAGAACTTCTATTCAAGGGGACTGATTGTGTTGAAATTTGGCACTTTTATGTTTCAAGTAAATAAGTCAGGGCAGGCCAATTTTTGTTGCTATAGCATGCTGTACAAATTTCAAAATCTCCCATTGAAAAGCACTGGTGAATTTGTTAACTTAACAAAAACATTCTGCACAACTTCATTTGTGGATTAATTTACTGTTCCAAATTTACCTAGATAGATAGATAGATAGATAGATACTTTATTAATCCCAAGGGGAAATTCACATACTCCAGCAGCAGCATACTGATACAAAAAAACAATATTAAATTAAAGATTGATAATAATGCAGGTAAAAACAGACAATAACTTTGTATGATGTTAATGTTTACCCCCCCCTGGTGGAATTGAAGAGTCGCATTGTTTGGGGGAGGAACGATCTCCTCAGTCTGTCAGTTGATAGGAACCTGCTTAGCACCCGTCGCTCTGCCACAGATGTCAAACTGTCCAGCTCCATGCCAACAATAGAGCCTGCCTTCCTCACCAGTTTGTCCAGGCGTGAGGCGTCTTTCTTCTTAATGCTGCCTCCCCAGCACACCACCGCGTAGAAAAGGGCACTCGCCACAACCGTCTGATAGAACATCTGCAGCATCTTATTGCAGATGTTGAAGGACGCCAGCCTTCTAAGGAAGTATAACCGGCTCTGTCCTTTCTTACACAGAGCATCAGTATTGGCAGTCCAGTCTAATTTATCATCCAGCTGCACTCCCAGGTATTTATAGGTCTGCACCATCTGCACACAGTCACCTCTGATGATCACGGGGTCCATGAGAGGTCTGGGCCTCCTAAAATCCACCACCAGCTCCTTGGTTTTGCTGGTGTTCAGGTGTAGGTGGTTTGAGTCGCACCATTTAACAAAGTCATTGATTAGGTCCCTATACTTCTCCTCCTGCCCACTCCTGATGCAGCCCATGATAGCAGTGTCGTCAGCGAACTTTTCCACGTGGCAGGACTCCGAGTTGTATTGGAAGTCTGATGTATATAGGCTGAACAGGACCGGAGAAAGTACAGTCCCCTGTGGCGCTCCTGTGTTGTTGACCACAATGTCAGACGTGCAGTTCCCAAGATGCACATACTGAGGTCTGTTTTTAAGATAGTCCACGATCCATGCCACCATGTATGAATCTACTCCCATCTCTGTCAGCTTGTCCCTAAGGAGCAAAGGTTGGATTGTGTTGAAGGTGCTAGAGAAGTCTAGAAACATAATTCTTACAGCACCACTGCCTCTGTCCAAATGGGAGAGGAATCGGTGTAGCATATAGATGATGGCATCCTCCGCTCCCACCTTCTCCTGATATGCAAATTGCAGAGGGTCGAGGGCGTGTTGAACCTGTGGCCTCAGGTGGTGAAGCAGCAGCCTCTCCATGGTCTTCATCACATGTGATGTCAGAGCAACAGGCCGGAAGTCATTCAGCTCACTAGGACGTGATACCTTTGGGACTGGGGTGATGCAAGATGTTTTCCAAAGCCTCGGGACTCTCCCCTGCTCCAGGTTCAGGTTGAAGATGCACTGTAGAGGACCCCCCAGCTCCGATGCACAGACCTTCAGCAGTCGTGGCGATACTCCATCTGGACCTGCTGCTTTGCTGGCACAAAGTCTCCTCAGCTCTCTGCTCACCTGTGCTGTTGTAATTGTGGGTGGGGATGTCTCTCCTATGCTGGTATCAGCAGAAGGATGTGTGGAGGGTGCAGTACTCCGAGGTGAGAGTGAGAGTGGGTTAGTGTGGTCAAACCTGTTAAAGAAGTTGTTCATTTGGTTTGCTCTCTTCACGTCTCTCTCGATGGTGGCATCCCGCTTCGAGCTGCAGCCAGTGATGATCTTCATCCCATCCCACTCTTCCTTCATGCTGTTATTCTGCAACTTCTGCTCCAGCTTCTGTACTGCTCCTTCACCGCCCTGAGCTGGACTCGGAGTTCCTTCTGCATGCGCTTTAGCTCATGCTGATCACCGCCTTTAAAAACCTTTTCTTCTGGTTCAAAAGGCCCTTGATGTCACTTGTAATCCATGGCTTGTTATTAGCATAGCAGCGTACAGTTCTTACTGGAACTACAATGTTCATACAGAAGTTGATGTAGTCAGTAGTGCAGTCAACAACCTCCTCAATGTTCTCACTATGTGATCCCTGCAGGATATCCCAGTCTGTAGTTCCAAAGCATTCTCTCAGAGCCTTCTTTGCCTCCGGGGACCACCTCCTGAATGAGCATGTGGTTGTAGGTAGGACCCTCACTCTTGGTTTGTAGTGAGGCTGAAGCAGAACCAGGTTATGATCTGCTTTCCCAAGCGCAGGCAGCGGGGTGGCGCTGTATGCATCTTTAATGTTTGCATACAGTAAATCAATAGTCTTATTTCCCCGGGTGTTACAGTCCACATACTGGGAGAAGGCAGGTAATGTTTTGTCCAGCGTCACATGGTTAAAGTCTCCAGCGATTAGCACAAGCGCCTCAGGGTGCTGCGTTTGTAACTTAGCAACAGCAGAATGGATGATGTCACTCGCTGTCTCCACGTCCGCCCGAGGAGGGATGTATACAATAACAACAATTACATGTCCAAACGTCCCAAGAGCCAGCTTCTGTAGCCGAGGATCGGACCGCCAAGGTCCCCGCCTTCGGCCACTACCCAACTCACACTGCACCTGACCTCCTTGGCCCCTCCCATAGGTGGTGAGCCCATGGGAAGGGGGACACACGTTGCCTCTTCGGGCTGTGCCCGGCCGAGCCCCATGGGTGCAAGCCTGGCTACTTTTTGGAGTCCCTGGAGGGGGTGCTGGAGGGCACACCTTCTGGGGACTCCCTCGTACTGCTGGGAGACTTCAATGCTCATGTGGGCAATGACAGTGAGACCTGGAAGGGCGTGATTGGGAGGAATGGCCCCCCCGATCTGAACCCGAGTGGTGTTTTGTTATTGGACTTCTGTGCTCGTCATGGATTGTCCATAACGAACACCATGTTCAAGCATAGGGGTGTTCATATGTGCAGTTGGCACCAGGACACCCTAGGCCTCAGTTCGATGATCGACTTTGTGGTCGTGTCGTTGGACTTGCGGCCACATGTCTTGGACACTCAGGTGAAGAGAGGGGCGGAGCTGTCAACTGATCACCACCTGGTGGTGAGTTGGCTCCGATGGTGGGGGAGGATACCGGTCAGGCCTGGTAGGCCCAAACGTGTTGTGAGGGTCTGCTGGGAATGTCTGGCAGGGCCCCCTGTCAGAAGTAGCTTCAACTCCCACCTCCGGCAGAACTTCGACAATGTCCCGAGGGAGGTGGGGGACATTGAGTCCGAATGGGCCATGTTGCGTGCCTCTATTGTTGAGGTGGCTGACCGGAGCTGTGACCGTAAGGTAGTCGGTGCCTGTCGTGGCGGCAATCCCCGAACCTGTTGGTGGACACCAGCGGTGAAGGATGCCGTCAAGCTGAAGAAGGAGTCCTACCGGTCCCTTTTGTCCTGTGGGACTCTGGAGGCAGCTGATAGGTACCGGCAGGCCAAGCGGAATGCGGCTTCGGTGGTTGCTGAGGCAAAAACTCTGGTATGGGAGGAGTTTGGGGAGGCCATGGAGAACGACTTTCGGACGGCTTCGAGGAGATTCTGGTCCACCGTCCGGCGTCTCAGGAGGGGGAAGCAGTGCAGTGTCAACACTGTGTATGGTAGGGATGGTGCGCTGCTGACCTCGACTCGGGACGTTGTGGGTCGGTGGGGGGAGTACTTCGAAGACCTCCTCAATCCCACTAACATGCCTTCCAATGAGGAAGCAGAGCCTGGGGACTCGGAGGTGGGCTCCCCCATCTCTGGGACTGAGGTCACCGAGGTGGTCAAAAAACTCCTTGGTGGCAGGGCCCCGGGGGTGGATGAGATACGCCCGGAGTTCCTCAAAGCTCTGGATGTTGTAGGGCTGTCTTGGTTGACACGTCTCTGCAACATCACATGGACATCAGGGACAGTGCCTCTGGATTGGCAGACTGGGGTGGTGGTCCCCCTCTTTAAGAAGGGGGACCGGAGGGTGTGTTCCAACTACAGAGGGATCACACTCCTCAGCCTCCCAGGAAAAGTCTATTCGGTGGTTCTGGAGAGGAGGGTCCATCGGATAGTCAAACCTCGGATTCAGGAGGAACAGTGTGGTTTTCGTCCTGGTCGCGGAACAGTGGACCAGCTCTACACCCTTAGCAGGGTCTTGGAGGGTGCATGGGAGTTCGCCCAACCAGTCTACATTTGTTTTGTGGACTTGGAAAAGGCGTTCGACCGTGTCCCTCGCGGAATCCTGTGGGGGGTGCTCCGAGAGTATGGGGTACCGGACGCCCTGATAAGAGCTGTTCGGTCCCTGTACGATCGGTGTCAGAGCTTGGTCCGCATTGCTGGAAGTAAGTCGAACCCGTTTCCAGTGAGAGTTGGACTCCGCCAGGGCTGCCCTTTGTCACCAATTCTGTTCATAACTTTTATGGACAGAATTTCTAGGCGCAGCCAGGGTGTTGAGGGGGTCTGGCTTGGTGGACTCAGGATTGGGTCACTGCTTTTTGCAGATGATGTTGTCCTGTTTGCTTCATCAGGCCGTAATCTTTAGCTGTCTCTGGATTGGTTCGCAGCTGAGTGTGAAGCGGCTGGGATGGGAATCAGCACCTCCAAATCCGAGACCATGGTCCTCAGCCGGAAAAGGGTGGAGTGCCCTCTCATGGTTGGGAGCGAGATCCTGCCCCAAGTGGAGGAGTTCAAGTATCTCGGGGTCTTGTTCACGAGTGAGGGAAGAATGGAGCGTGAGATCGACAGGTGGATCGGTGCGGCGTCCGCAGTGATGTGGGCTCTGCATCGGTCTGTCGTGGTGAAAAAGGAGCTGAGCTATAAGGCAAAGCTCTCAATTTACCAGTCAATCTATGTTCCTACCCTCACCTATGGTCATGAGCTATGGGTAGTGACTGAAAGAACGAGGTCGCGAATACAAGCGGCTAAAATGAGTTTCCTCCGCAGGGTGTCTGGGCTCTCACTTAAAGATAGGGTGAGAAACTCAATCATCCGGGAGGGGCTCAGAGTAGAGCCGCTGCTCCTCCACATCGAGAGGAATCAGATGAGGTGGCTCGGGCATCTGATCAGGATGCCTCCTGGACGCCTCCCTGGTGAGGTGTTCCGGGCACGTCCAACCGGGAGGAGGCCCCGGGGAAGACCCAGGACACGCTGGAGGGACTATGTCTCCCGGCTGGCCTGGGAACGCCTTGGGATTCCCCCGGAAGAGCTAGAAGAAGTGGCCGGGGAGAGGGAAGTCTGGGCATCTCTGCTCAAGCTGCTGCCCCCGCGACCCGACCTCGGATAAGCGGAAGAGGATGGATGGATGGATGGACATGTCCAAACTCTCTGGGCAAGTAATAGGGACGCAAACTTACAGCCAACAGTTCGATGTCCCTGCAGCAAGTGGAGACTTTGACGTTAACATGTCCAGAGTTACACCACCGTGTATTAACATAGAGAGCGAGTCCTCCTCCTTTGTGCTTCCCGCAGGTACTTGCATCTCTGTCTGCTCTAACTGTGCTAAACCCGGGTAGCGCCACGTTAGCATCCTGGATGGTGGTAGTTAGCCACATTTCGCAAAAGCACAACAAACTGCATTCTCTGTAGGTTCTGACATTTTTCACCAGCGCAGCCAGTTCGTCGATCTTATTTGAGATTGAGTTCACATTTCCCAGAATCACAGAAGGCACCAAAGGCTTAAAGCGCCACTTTCTCGCACGCCGCTTCATTTTTAGCTTAGTGCCGGCTCTGCTGCCACGATATTGCCTTATTACCTCGTCGGGTAAATAGGGAACCACACTGACACTGGCATTTGTTTTCAGGGCTCGAAGTTGAGTACTTGAATAGACGAGTCTCGGCGTGTAAAAATCCATGCCCACGTTGTAAAAGTAAGTGTGTCCGGGGAACGAATCCACATAAAGTGATAGGAGTGATCAATAAAAAAGAGAAAAATAAAAGTAGAAAAATAATGTTGTACACAGAGCTGCTGAAAAGGCTGCCACTCTCGGCGGCGCCTGAGTCATATCAGGGAAGTTACTTAAATTTGAATATTTGATATATTTTCCTCTTTTACTAGTCCAACAGTCACTCAGATCCACAATAAAAATTACTCAATACAAATGACTTTTTTGACACCCACTACATGTGCAACCTACTTGGAAAGGGGTCTCTCTTTGAATTGCCTTTCCTGAGATTTCTTCCATTTTTTTTCCCTACAAGGGTTTTTTGGGGAGTTTTTTCTTGTCTTAGAGAGTCAAGGCTGGGGGGCTTTCAAAAAATATGGCCTGTTAAAGTTCAATGCAGCACTACTTGTGTGATTTTTGGGCTCTACAAAAATAAATTGTCTTGTATTATAAAGTTACAAGTGGATCTAAACAGTAAAGTTCTGTTAGGAAACTACTAATTGTTTCCCACCACTATTTGTAACACTGTTGCAACAGTGTTTTCAACTTAATGTTTTAAAAAAGCATTCAGTTTTACTTGAATGTAACGCAATGCATCAGAAGGCCAGAGTACACTTAATATGAAAAGTATTCCTATAGTTTGTTTGTCAAAAAAATCTAAACAGTAAAGTTCTATTAGGAACTGTACAACATTGTTTGAAGTATGCCACTGTAATCTGTGATGCTTATTTCACAACTATTATTTTATAGCTCATACCACACAATAAATTGTCAAAGAAATGGACAGAGGCATATGAAGGACACACACAGGCTGACTGTTTCAAAAGTGCTGATATCTGCTTGACCAATACAGTCTGTAGAAGCTATTATTTTGGCACACTCCAGAAGTAATATAGACAGCCCTATAGCAGGTGTCCATATCTGACAATTCCATGTATATGTAAGTATATGAGTTTTTATAATGATGAGGATCCATCACAAAATCAGAAGTTGTTTCCATGCTACAGAACATTCCTGCCAGATGGGCATATAGTCATCAGCATTTCCCCACCTGAAGAACCAGCTGTGATGATTGCACAGTTCTTTGGCTTCCCTCCGGCCTCAATATGTATCTATAAATGAATTATATATTGTATTTTTGGGGAATGGAAGTTATCTTTTAAAGCAAGTTAAATACATTGTCACAACACACCAGCAACTGCAGGTATGCTGCTTGTAGTCGGGACCATAGTTGAAAAAGAAAAAAAAAAACCATACAAAGATGTCAAGATGTTAAAACTAAAGAAGTGTCAGTTTATTGCATATAATCCTTTTCAATCGCACCTAGGGTGCAATCGTATATACAGTGAAAAAAAGAAGATAAAAAAAATATATAAAGGCCAAAAAAAAACCAAAAAAAAAAAAACAGGCTCTGTTGCAGCCCAACTTCTAAACAAACCAATATGACTCCCTCAAAAAAGAACAAATCAGGGGTCAATACTGGCTTACTGGGGTTGTCACTTTTTGAAGTACTGTATACCCAGAACCCGCCAGCCAATATGGCCACTCTAGCCACTCTCCCCACTTGTCTATTCAGCCTTAAATAACCTAAGACCAGCCCATCTAATGATACACTTCACCAAGGCATCTCCATTCTTATCCTTGGGTCTAATGATACTGTGACGTCCCGTCAAATAACACACTCAGGAGCCGCTTGTCCGGGGAAGTCTTCCAAAAATGCCGACTGGCTTTTTATTCAATCAGCTGCAATATAAACGGTGCCCTACAGCCGCCCGTTGTCTGGGTCACGGGGACACCTCCAAAATAACAAAGACTAATCACCTTCGTCCTATCTACCTCTCTTACTCTCCCAACAGTTACTTCCCTTCTTTACACCTTATACTGTTCTCCTCACTTTCTCCAGCCTCCAACTCCAACTTCCGGCCACCTACCACTTTTTATCACGCCCCATTAATTAACCCAGATCCCTGTCACTCATCTCTCTCTAGGGAGGTGCCCCAAGCCCTTACAAACAGGGTTCCCTCAAGACTCCACCCCAACACTGCTTCCCTTCCCTATAGCCCATGCAATGGCAAGACACGTCACAATACACTTCACTAAGGCATCTCCATTCTTATCCTTTATCCACATCCCAACAGTGACAAAAACGAAATCAAAACTGACGTTAGCACCCTTAACAGATACTTTTATTACATTAATAACCCTCAAATCACAAGACATCAACAATAAACCAAAACTTTCTCATCAAAACAAACCTGACACTCATGGCACCCCCTAATACTCGATCTTCTACCTACCCACACGATCTCGCGTTACAGTACGGACAGTGCGCCACATTTAAAACTGACAATGGCTCTGTGCGTGCCTGTCCCCCCACGCAGAGCAAATCCCAGCGAGCACAATGGCGGAAAAAAAAACAGAACAAGCACGATGGAGAAGGGTATTGCTGTAGACCGGAGACATTATGGGCGGATTTGAAGGCGGGATAACTGTAAATGCAAGTGGATAGTATTGGCTAATTCAGAATTTCAACGAATGAGATTATTGTTCCTCTATGACAATCAAAAACTCAACTGTCCAATTATCAACGTTTGAAGTTGTCTATCAAGTGCAGGGCCGGATTTTCCTATAGGCTAACTAGGTTTCAGCCTAGGGCCTCAAGATCAAGAGGGGCCTACATTCAAATTGTTAGCAAAATTTTATTATCTCTCATGTAATTTACAAACTTAAAAATGGAAGGTGAAAGGGCCTCATAAGTGGAATAGCCTAGGGCCTCTTTTCATATAAATCTGGCCCTGATCAAGTGTAACTTTAATCAAACGATTCACAGTTCGTGATCCCTACCTCTTGAGGTTCCGCCTTATAGAGTTTCCTCTGAATAACCTGCCGTTGTACCAAGCGACGAAACTCCATTAAACGAAAGGAGACAAAAAAGAAACTGCGGCGATGAAATTCCATTAGACAAAAGAAGGAGAAGCGACGAAACTAATTGCTCGTATTTTTGACAATGGAAGTAAGTGTGCTTCGAAATGAAAACGTTTGAAAGTTGTAGTTTTTTTCGTATTTTTAATAACTTTGTTTCGCATGGTTATGTTTGTACTGTGAACCTTTACGTTTGTATTAATAATCATTTTCGCTGTAGTAACTGATTTATATTCAGTGCTTGAAGTAGACCGGCACTCAGCAGTACCGGCAACTCTTCAAATTTCAAAAGGCAAGTTTCACGAGAACTCCTCGACTGTGCATGGAAAACGAAAAAAAAAACTTATACAAGCATCTAGGAAACGCTTGATCAGTTATTCTGTCGTGAAGTAGGCTTTTGATAAAGTTCAGATTGACTACAGTGGTGCATGATGTTACCTTTTTTCTTTTCGGTTTAGTTCCTTATGTTGGAGTAATGTGTCTAAATTGTAATACCAAATAATCAGCGATGTTTTTGTACCGTCAATTTTAATAGAATTTCATGGTAGTTTTGTGCAGATGATGCCTGCCATTTCTAAATTGTTAAAGACTTTCCTGCAATGGACAGTGTGCCACTAAATTATACGTGAGTCAGACTGACAGTCGCGATGTTCACAGAGCTTTTCAATTTATTTACAAGTGACATTTATAATTTTTTTTCCTTTCAGCCAGCTTGCTACAAGAATATCTTCTGGAAACTGGATGTTAATGAAAAATCAGGTAAACTGCAAACAACCGTCTGTTAAACTTGTAATTCACTTGTAGTGTTTGACTTTCACGTGTGTCTTTATTTCTTTCCTTCTTTTCTTAGGACATCCCTGCTGGTTCAGTAGACTGTGGAGTAGACATGTTGATGGTATTTGAATATTAACTGTAAGCTTTATGTAACTTTACATTCGTGTTTAGATTGTGTAGGATTTCAGTACTTTTTCTCGTATTCTCTCTCAGTCTGCTCTTTATCTGACTATGGAGGAACCCTTTGATTTTACTGTCAGTCTTTTAAAGATGCTGATCTATATATATATATATATATATATATATATATATATATATATATATATATATATATATATATATATATATATATATATAATATATATATATATATATATATATATATATATATATTCATGTGTGGCATACCTTTAATTGTGGCATTCATTTAACGTGCCCTCCACTATTAATGACACCCCTTATAAAAATGTTAATTTTAAAAATATTTATTTCTTGATGAGAGCTTTGTTTTTCTCTGAATGAAATTGTTTCATTTAAAAGTCAGATGTTTCTAATTTTTTCAGTACAAGGTGACATTTCTTCAGCAAACAGGATTTTTTTTTAACCCTTCTTACTAATTTTTACAAGGGGTGCCAGTAATAATGGAGAGCACTGTATTTATTCTTTTTATCTTAGGATGATGTGTCTGTGACTTGCATATTACTTTAGGTAGTGTCCAGATTGGGGTATTCATAATACTCTGGCATAGATGTATTCTAAAAAACTATTGAGATAACCATGAATGAGAGTTTTTGTAGTGAACCACAGAGTAATTCTCACAGTTTGAACTTTATTCCAAAGTGTCCACTTTTCTGAGAAAACAGGAGTGTTCAGACCCAAACCAGATAGCTTGCACAAGACAAATACTTCATGTGACAATTTGATGTATTTATTTGTGTGTCTCCACCATGTAGGAGAGCAGGCTGGCTGTGTGGCTGCAGAAGGGCAGCTGACTCGAGAACAAGGGGCTCAGGTTTATTAGGCTGCAGAGATCAACAGGGCCTCCAGGAGGAGTCCACATGGAAAACTGTTGGAGTTCATCATAAAGGGCCATGGAGCAGATGATCACTTGCTGGTAACTTAGTTCAGATAACAAATAAAACTTTGTTATTGTAATCTATCTATTAGCAAAGAGCTATGATGACTTTATAGCACCAAACTCTTGTATTTGCTTGTCCAACAGGCTGTTGTATCTGAAAAGGTGTCATCCAAATGGTTTAAAAATGATGAAGATCCTAAAGGTCACCGGGTAATGACCTCTATACAGTAGAAGATGAGAAGCTGACAGATGGCCTCTACAACTACCTGATGAAGTGCTCTCAAGAGCTTTATGCACTTTTGTGAAGATTGACAGAGTTCACATCATTCTGGATGTGCTGATTTGGCTTTAGTGAGTCTCTAATGAGTACAGAAAGTGTCTATATGAGTAACGTCCTCTCTGTCTCTTTTTTTGTGATTGGCTCTTATTAAAGCTCGAGGAACAGTTGAGATGATTTCTCTAGCAGAGGCAGAAGGTCTGTTCATTGATGGACCAGCAGACGGTGAGTGGGACGTCATGTGGTGTTGGGGTTCTTTCTTTTTATTTTCAGCACCATTCTGTTAAACAGAATACCATTTTACTTGTAGTGAATTTAGACAAGAATATAAACTAAATACATATAAATGTAAATATTTGTTTAAAGTGAAATTTAAAATACGCATTAATATACTTTTAGTATTGGTAAAGGTAATTTTTTTTTTTTTTAAAGTGAGTGAAGAGTTTGACAAACTTGAGCTTCAACTGTTGGAGTACAAAGACAGACAGACAACATCACTGAGGCATCTCAACTTGGGACTCCATCTCATCCCCTCCTCTAATAAACGTGTCACTAGCTTTATTGGTTTTTGGCCTTTTTTGTATCTGAGTGTTAAACTGACTGTGCATCATAAGAGTTGTGTAGATTTGATTTAACTATTGATGTAAATAATAAAAGACACTTTGTTGATTAAGTTCTGTATATTTTAAATTGTTGGTGTATCTGTTTTAGCCAATTCGTGCCATCTGCATTTTTTCTTTAACTTTTATAACTGCATTGTACAGTTTTATTACTTTTTTTGAACATTACAAGCAACCATGTCTATCCCCATTACATATTATTTATATATAATATATAGAATTGGGCATGTTTTAGTATATTCCCCGATCACTCTGTTTGTTAGAATGCACAAAGAAGATTAATTTTTCTTTCAGTTCAACTGACCCATCATTATTGTTAATTGTAAATATTTCTTGAAATGGTTGTACAATTTATACTGAATAATTATTAATAACATTTTGTTTTTGGTAGTGACAATACGGAGTGTTTTCATTTGTGCTGGTCCAGTCAACTCGTGTATTAATACAACTAGAACTGACAGATGTGAGCAGAGCCTCCACTTGTATCAACATGGTCTACAAATGGCACTTTGCTGGACTCGCCGGTAATCCCACAGCTTGGAAACTGAGCATCCTGATCAAGACTTTACTGTTCACTTACAGTCTAGAATAATAAGGGTCTTACTTATCTTTATTCAGGAGTCACATTTTAAATAAAACTTGCATTGTCTTTAACTGAAAGCTTGTATATAAAGGAACAAAATTAAAGGAAAAGAATTGAATACTCCTGATAAATGGAGAGTCAAAACCTTTGAAGCTCAGTAATCTAAAACCGTAACTCACAACTAGAACCTCGTTATTCTAAGGTCTTGACATTAAGTGTGTGTCTGTGTTTATGTGTATACATGTGTATATATATGTGTGTATATATATATATATATATATATCTATACTAATAAAAGGCAAAGCACTCACTGACTCACTGACTGACTGACTGACTCACTCATCACTAATTCTCCAACTTCCCGTGTAGGTAGAAGTCTGAAATTTGGCAGGCTCATTCCTTACAGCTTACTTACAAAAGTTAGGCAGGTTTTATTTCGAAATTCTACGCGTAATGGTCATAACTGGAACCTGTTTGACTGACTCACTCATCACTAATTCTCCAACTTCCCGTGTAGGTAGAAGTCTGAAATTTGGCAGGCTCATTCCTTACTGCTTACTTACAAAAGTTAGGCAGGTTTCATTTCGAAATTCTACGTGTAATGGTCATAAGTGGAACCAGTTTTTTGTCCATATACTCTAATGGAGGAGGCGGAGTCAGGTATCACGTCATCACGTATTACGCCTCCTACGTAATCACGTGAACTGAAAACGAGGAAGAGATTTACAGCACAAGTCAAACGCGGGAACGAAGGTAAATGACGTTAATTGTTGACTGTCTTTTAATACTGTGTACTTGTTGAGTGTGTTTTAATACTGTGTAAGCATACATATTAACACATGTGCAATTAAACGTGTGCATTTACGGGGTGATTTCTCAGGCTTAAAAGCTCGCCTTTTATTAAAAAGGTAAATGCAAACTCTTTTCATTCTGAAGGGCACAAACCACGTTAGATTTCGGCCGTTAAACGCGTAAAAATGTCAGTACACCAGATAAATAAGCGCAACATATTATCAGTTGTATTGTATGCTTACAATACATATAGAAATGTGTTAATCGTTAACTAATATTATGGGATGGTGTTTTTCGACTCGCGCTTTGATTTAAACGATTGCATGTCTTGGTGGGTTTGCGTAGCTTATTGTCAATATCTTTACAGCTCTTTTTTAAGACTTAATTTAAAAAGGTTTTCTTTTCTTCTTAATAAAAATTTAAAAGCAGTACTTCGCCGGTGCGAAGCGCTCACTTCACTCCCTTACGGGAATCGAACCTCGGACATCAGCGCTAGAGGCTAAGCCCCTAAAATTGCGCCACGGCGTGTGGTTCGTTTATTTGACAGCATGTACATCGGGGTAATTACATTCACGGCATTCGTAGTCTGATTCACAGTCTGATTGTATGGGTGGTTACCTACCAGGTAACGCTTATGGTTAGCCAGCAAGTCATCTCGAAGTGATCACTCGAGTGAACGCAGCTTCACAAAAAAACAGATCCTTAACAAACTGTTATTGGTATATTTTCCCTCAATTTTAAAAGGTTTTCTTTTCTTCTTAATAAAAATTTAAAAGCAGTACTTCGCTGGTGCGAAGCGCGGGGATTTGAGCGACTGACGCATACAGACATATTCATGAGTGCAGGTACTTCGGAAAGAAAGCACCGTGTAAACCTAAACTTTAAATTAAGTTCATAGACCTACAAAAGTTTGCCATTGATTTGAGGCAAGATTGCTTTTCTCATGTACAACTATACGTTGCATTCTTAACAGTAAGCTTGCACGGCTTGGTCATATTAAAACCTGAGTGCTGAACTGACAACGTCGTATACAAACAGAACTATAACAATCGTAATAAACAAACAAAAAAAAAAGAGAAGAACCCTTGGATTTAATAAAAAGGCTCTTTCCTTGGCGAAGCAAGGATAAAGGAAGACCTTATATGGCGTTCGTTTATAAAACAGCGGAAAAGCTGTGTTAAGGCTGCTTCACAAAAAAACAGATCCTTAACAAATTGCTATTGGGATATTTTCCCTCAATTTAAAAAGCTTTTCTTCTTCATAAAAATTTAAAAGCAGTACTTCGCGGGGATATATACAGGTGCTGGTCATAAAATTAGAATATCATGACAAAGTTGATTTATTTCAGTAATTCCATTCCAAAAGTGAAACTTGTATATTAGATTCACACACAGACTGATGTATTTCAAATGTTTATTTCTTTTAATTTTGATGATTATAACTGACAACTAATGAAAGTCCCAAATTCAGTATCTCGGAAAATTAGAATATTGTGAAAAGGTTCAATATTGAAGACACCTGGTGCCACACTCTAATCAGCTAATTAACTCAAAAGCCTTTAAATGGTCTCTCAGTCTAGTTCTGTAGGCTACACAATCATGGGGAAGACTGCTGACTTGACAGTTGCCCAAAAGATGACCATTGACACCTTGCACAAGGAGGGCAAGACACAAAAGGTCATTGCTAAAGAGGCTGGCTGTTCACAGAGCTCTGTGTCCAAGCACATTAATAGAGAGGCGAAGGGAAGGACAAGATGTGGTAGAAAAAAGTGTACAAGCAATAGGGATAACCACACCCTGGAGAGGATTGTGAAACAAAACCCATTCAAAAATGTGGGGGAGATTCACAAAGAGTGGACTGCAGCTGGAGTCAGTGCTTCAAGAACCACCACGCACAGACGTATGCAAGACATGGGTTTCAGCTGTCGCATTCCTTGTGTCAAGCCACTCTTGAACAAGAGACAGCGTCAGAAGTGTCTCGCCTTTGGACTGCTGCTGAGTGGTCCAAAGTTATGTTCTCTTATGAAAGTAAATTTTGCATTTCCTTTGGAAATCAAGGTCCCAGAGTGTGGAGGAAGAGAGGAGAGGCACATAATCCATGTTGCTTGAGGTCCAGTGTAAAGTTTCCACAGTCAGTGATGGTTT